>NC_135296.1:182482-326369 GCF_051311805.1 Agelaius phoeniceus
CCCGCTCCATCCCGCTCCATCCCCATCCATCCCCGGTCCCTCCCCGGTCCTTCCCCGGTCCCTCCCCGGTCCCTCCTCCGGTCCATCCCCGCTCTATCCCCAGTCTCCGCTCCATCCCCGACCCTCCCTGGTGCCTCCCCCGGTCCATTCCTCTCCCCGCTCCATCCCCGGTCCCTCCCCGATCCCTCCCGGCCCCTCCCCGTCTCTCCCTACTCCATCCCCATCCATTCCCGATCCCTCCCCATCCCTCCCACTCCCTCCCCGATCCCTCCCCGCTCCATCCCCATCCCTCCCCGTCCCTCTCATCCCTCCTCGGTCCCTCCCCATCCCTCCCTCTCCATCCCGGTCCCTCCCCATCCCTCCCCATCCCTTTCCATCCCTCTCCATCCCTTTCCATCCCTCCCCATCCCGGTCCCTCCCTCCCCATCCCGGTCCCTCCCCGGTCCCTCCCCGTCCCCCCCCGCCCCTCGGGGCTCCCTCCCCGTGCCCGTCCCGCGGATCCTCGCCGTGCCCGGTGCCAGAGCAGCGGGGGCGGCCATGGGCAAGGATTATTACCGCACGCTGGGGCTGTCCCGGGGGGCCTCGGCCGCCGACATCCGCCGCGCTTACCGGCGGCAGGCGCTGCGCTGCCACCCGGACAAGGACCGGTCCCCGGGGGCCGAGCAGCGCTTCAAGGAGGTGGCCGAGGCCTACGACGTGCTCAGCGACCCCAAGAAACGGGAGATCTTCGACAAGTACGGGGAGGAGGGTGAGCGGCGGCACCGGGGGGACGGCCCGGGGGCAGGGCAGGGGGTTGGGGGGCACGGGAGGGGTGAGGGGGTAGGTGGGGAGGGGGTCCGGGGGGCACGGGATGGGTAAAGGGGTAGGTGAGGAGGGGTCTGGGGGGCACAGGATGGGCAGAGAGGGCATGAGAGGGTCTGGGGTAGATGGGGAGGGAGCTCGGGGGCAGATGGGGAGGGGGTCTGGGGGGCACGGGAGGGGCAGTGAGGGGGTCAGGGGGTCCAGGGTTAGGTGGGGAAGGGGACTGGGACAGGTGGGGAGGGGGTCTGGGGGCACGGAAGGGGCAGAGAGGGGGTGAGAGGGTCCAGGGTTAGGTGGGGAGGGGTCTGGGGGGCACGGGAGGGGCAGGTGGGGGGTGAGGGTGGGGGGCTGAAGGGGAGATTGGGGGGAGAGTGAGGGGTGGGGGGCTTGGGGGTGACAGCAAGGAAGGTGAGGGGGTGAGAGGGTGGGGACAGGTGAGGGGGGCAGGTGACAGGGACAGGTGACAGGGCCAGATGAGGGGGACAGATGAGGGGACAGGGGGTGAGGACAGGTGACAGGACCAGGTGAGGGGGATGGGGCGTGAAGACAGGTGAGGGGGACAGGTGACAGGGACAGGTGAGGGGGACGGGTGACAGGGACAGGTGAGGGGGACACGGGGTGAAGACAGGTGAGGGGACAGGTGACACAGACAGGTGAGGGGACAGGTGACACGGACAGGTGAGGGGACGGGTGACACAGACAGGTGAGGGGACAGGTGACACGGACAGGTGAGGGGACAGGTGACACGGACAGGTGAGGGGGGCAGGGGACAGCGAGGACAGGCGCCAGTGCCAGGTGCCAGTGCCAGGATCGGCAGCTGGGGGCGGTGGGCACACACGGGAGGGTGGGCTCAGGGCTCGGGTGGCACCGAGAGGGGCACGCGGGGAGGGGGCTCCGGGCCGGGCGCCCCGCGTGGCCCGGCGGGGCCGGCAGTGCCCGGGGGGGGCCGGGAGGGCGCCGGGGCGGTGCCGGGGGGGACCCGCTGGAGCCGGCTGGGCCTGTTGGGGCCCGTCCGGGACCGTCAGCGGCGTCGGCGCCACGGGCAGAACCGGTTCCCCACGGTTCCCCACGCCCTGGCCCTGCCCCACGCCCCGGCCCTGCCCTGCCCTGCCCGCGGCTCTCCCCGCGGCCGGGGGCGGGGAGGGGCTGATGGGCGCCTTCCCCACCTTCCTCCCAACGCCCCAAAATCCGCCAGGGCTGAAAGGGGGAGCCCCCACGCCCGGGCCGGGGGGCTCCAACGGGCCCACCTTCACCTACACGTTCCGCGGCGACCCGCACGCCATGTTCGCCGAGTTCTTCGACGGGCGCAACCCCTTCGACACCTTCTTCGTGCAGCGCAACGGCGACGATGAGGACGGCGACGAGACCTTCAACACCTTCCACGTGGGGGGATTCGGCAGCGTCAGCTTCCCGCGGGGCCGGGGCGGCGAGGGCCGCAAGCAGGACCCGCCCGTGCTGCACGAGCTGCGCGTGTCGCTGGAGGAGATCTACAGCGGCTGCACCAAGAAGATGAAGATCTCCCACAAGCGCCTGGGCCCCGACGGGAAGACGGTGAGGAACGAGGACAAGATCCTGACCATCGAGGTGAAGAGGGGATGGAAGGAGGGCACCAAGATCACCTTCCCCAAGGAGGGCGACCAGACGCCCAACAACATCCCGGCCGACGTGGTGTTCGTGCTCAAGGACAAGCCGCACGACGTGTTCCGGCGCGACGGCTCCGACATCGTCTACCCGGCCAGGATCAGCCTGCGCGAGGTCAGCGCGGCCCCGGGGCACCGGGGACATCGGCGTGGGTGGGATTGGTGGGGACATTGGAGATGGGGTGGGCCTGGTGGGGACATCAAGGAGTGGGTGGGCTTGGTGGGACATCAGCACTGGGTGGGCTTGGTGACATCAAGGGGAGGGTGGTGGTGGGGACAGTAGAGATGGGTGACAGTGGGAACATTGAGGGTGGGTGGGATTGGTGGGGACGTTGGAGATGGGTGACAGTGGGGACATGGAGGGTGGGATTGGTGGGGACCTTGGAGATGGGTGACAGTGGGGACATTGGCGTGGGTGGGATTGGTGGGGATGTTGGAGATGGGTGACAGTGGGGACATCGGCATGGGTGGGATTGGTGGGGATGTTGGAGATGGGGTGCGCTTGGTAGGGACATCATGAGCGGTGGGTGGTGCTGGGTGGGAGTGGGGACATTGGAGATGGGGTGGGCCTGGTGGGGACATCAAGGGGTGGGCGGGCTTGGGGACATCAGGGTGGGTGGGCTTGGTGGGGACGTTGGAGATGGGGTGGGCCTGGTGGGGACATCAAGGAGTGGGTGGGCTTGGGGACATCAACAGGTCAGTGGGCTTGGTAGGGACCTTGGAGATGGGGTTGTCTTGGTGGGGACGTCAGGGAGCAGGTGGGTTTGGTGGGGACATCAGGGTGGGTGGGCCTGGTGGGGATGTTGGAGATGGGGTGGGTGACAGTGGGGACATCGGCATGGGTGGGTTTGGTGGGGACGTTGGAGATGGGGTGGTCCTGGGGACATCAGGGTGGGTGGGCCTGGTGGGGACGTTTGAGATGGGGTGCGCTTGGTAGGGACATCATGAGCGGTGGATGGTGCTGGGTGGGAGTGGGGACATTGGAGATGGGGTGGGCTTGGTGGGGACATCAAGGGGTGGGCGGGTTTGGTGGGGAGGTTGGAGATGGGTGACAGTGGGGACATCAGGGTGGGTGGGCTTGGTGGGGACGTTGGAGATGGGGTTGTCTTGGTGGGGACATCAGGGTGGGTGGGCCTGGTGGGACATCAGCACTGGGTGGTCTTGGTGGGGACGTTGGAGATGGGTGACAGTGGGGACATTGAGGGTGGTTGGCAGGGGGACATTGGACATGGGGTGCGCTTGGTGCGAACATCAGAGGCTGGTGTTGGTGGGAACGCTGGAGATGGGGTGGTCTTGGTGGGGACACTGGAGATGGGGTGGGCTTGGGGACAGTAGAGATGGGTGACAGTGGGGACATTGAGGGTGGGCTTGGTGGGGACATAAGGGCTGGGTGGGCTTAGGGGGAATGTCAGGGGTTGGTGTTGGTGGGAACGTTGGAGATGGGGTGGGCTTGGTGGGAACACCAGGGGGAGGGTGGGCTTGGTGGGGATGTTGGAGATGGGTGACAGTGGGGACATTGAGGGTGGGCTTGATGGGGACATCAAGAGATGGGGTGGTCTTGGTAGGGACATCAGGGCTGATGGGCTTGGTGGGGACATCAGGAGGTGGGTGGGCTTGGTGGGGACATCACGAGTGGTTGGGTGGTGCCGGGGTGGCAGTGGGGACATTGGAGATGGGGTGGTCTTGGTGGGGATGTCGGGCTGGTGTTGGTGGGGACATCAGGGCTGGGTGGGCTTGGGGGGACATTGGACATGGGGTGATCTTGGGGACATCAGGGCTGGGTGGGCTTGGGGGGACATTGGAGATGGGGTGATCTTGGGGACATCAGGGCTGGGTGATGGTGGGGACATTGGGGTTGGGTTGGTCTTGGTGGGGGCATCAAGGGTGGGTGGCAGTGGGGACATGGGGTGGTGGGTGGTGGTGGGGACGTCAGATGGGGACATCAGGACTGGGCTGGGTGGTGTTGGGGACGTCAGGGTTGGGGTGGTGGCAGTGGGGACATGGGTGGGCTTGGTGGGGATACCAGGGGGGACGTCACAGGTGGGACAGCTCGGGTGGGGGGACACAATGGGTGGCCAAGGGGTCACTCTGGGGTCATTCTGGGGTCACTGTGGGGGTCACTCAGCAGTCACTCTGGGGGTCAATCTGGGGTCACTCTGGGGTCATTCTGGGGTCACTCCGGGTGTCACTTTGGAGGTCACTCTGGGGGTCACTCTGGGGCCATGCCAGGGGTGCCCCTTGGCCCAGCGCTGACATGTCCACCCTGTCCCCTGTCGGTGACCTGTCCCCCGTGTCCCCTGTGTCCCTGACCTGTCCCCCATGTCCACCGTGTCCCTGACCTGTCCCCATGTCCCCCGTGTCCCCCGTGTCCCCTGTGTCCCTGACCTGTCCCCATGTCCCCCGTGTCCCTATGTGCCTGACCTGTCCCTGACGGGTCCCTTGTGTCCCTGTGTATTTGATCTGTCCCCACGTCCCCTGTGTCCCCCTGTCCCTGATGTGTCCCCCTGTCCCCTTCCCTGACCTGTCCCTATGTCCCTGACGTGTCCTTGACCTGTCCCCATGTCCCTAACATGTCCCGATGTCCCCATGTCCCTGGGGTGTCCCTGACATGTCCCCAGGCTCTGTGTGGCTGCACGGTGACCGTCCCCACCCTCAATGGCCGCTCCATCCCCATGGTGTTCCAGGACATGGAATGTCCCCTGTGTCCCCAATGTCCCTGACGTGTCCCTGACGTGTCCCCGTGTCCCCAGGCTCTGTGTGGCTGCACGGTGACCGTCCCCACGCTCGACGGCCGCTCCATCCCCATGGTGTTCCAGGACATGGAATGTCCCCCGTGTCCCTGACCTGTCCCCATGTCCCTGATGCGTCCCAATGTCCCTGTGTCCCTCTGTCCCTGACCTGTCCCCATGTCCCTCTGTCCCTGACATGTCCCTGACGTGTCCCTGACATGTCCCCAGGCTCTGTGTGGCTGCACAGTGACCGTCCCCACCCTGGATGGCCGCTCCATCCCCATGGTGTTCCAGGACATGGAATGTCCCCTGTGTCCCTGACGTGTCCCCATGTCCCTGACATGTCCCAATGTCCCTGACCTGTCCCCATGTCCCTGACGTGTCCCCGTGTCCCCATGTCCCCCCAGGCTCTGTGTGGCTGCACGGTGACCGTCCCCACGCTCGATGGCCGCTCCATCCCCATGGTGTTCCAGGACATGGAATGTCCCCTGTGTCCCCATGTCCCTGACCTGTCCCCGTGTCCCCCAGGCTCTGTGTGGCTGCACGGTGACCGTCCCCACGCTCGACGGCCGCTCCATCCCCATGGTGTTCCAGGACATGGAATGTCCCCATGTTCCTGACATGTCCCAATGTCCCCATGTCTCTCTGTCCCTGACCTGTCCCCATGTCCCCATGTCCCTGACGTGTCCCCGTGTCCCCCCAGGCTCTGTGTGGCTGCACGGTGACCGTCCCCACGCTCGATGGCCGCTCCATCCCCATGGTGTTCCAGGACATGGAATGTCCCCTGTGTCCCCATGTCCCTGACCTGTCCCCGTGTCCCCATGTCCCCCCAGGCTCTGTGTGGCTGCACGGTGACCGTCCCCACGCTCGATGGCCGCTCCATCCCCATGGTGTTCCAGGACGTGCTCAAGCCGGGGGTCAAGCGCCGCGTCCCCGGGGAGGGGCTGCCCCTGCCGCGCTCCCCGGAGCTGCGCGGGGACCTCGTCATTGAGTTCGAGGTCAAATTCCCGGACCGGATCCCGCCCGCCTCCAAACCCCTCCTGGAGCAGATCCTGCCCCCATAGGGACCCCCAAACCCCCCCGGGGGTGCAGACTCGGGGGGGACCCCCTGGAACAGCCCCTGGCGCTGGGGGGATCCCGCTGGGCTCCTCCTCCTCCTCCTCCTCCT
The DNA here is from genome assembly GCF_051311805.1 of Agelaius phoeniceus. NCBI lineage: Eukaryota > Metazoa > Chordata > Aves > Passeriformes > Icteridae > Agelaius > Agelaius phoeniceus. The sequence continues at coordinate 188,821 of NC_135296.1, forward strand.
CCTCGGGGGGTTTGGGGTGTCCCTGTCCCCGAGCTCAGGGCGGTTTTGGGGTCACCCCACTGTCCCGGGGGGTTTTGGGGTCACCCCGCTGTCCTGGGGGGTTTTGGGGTGTCCTTGTCCCCAGTCTCAGAGCTCCAAGGGGTTTTGGGGTCACCCCGCTGTCCCGGGGGTTTTGGGGTGTTCCTGTCCCCGAGCTCAGAGCTCTGAGGGGTTTTGGGGTCACCCCACTGTCCCGGGGGTTTTGGGGTGTCCTTGTCTCCAGTCTCAGAGCTCAGAGGGGTTTTGGGGCCACCCCGCTGTCTCAGGGGGTTTTGGGGTGTTCTTGTCCCCGAGCTCAGGGCGGTTTTGGGGTCACCCCACTGTCCCGGGGGGTTTTGGGGTCACCCCACCATCCCGGGGGTTTTGAGGTGTCCTTGTCCCCGAGCTCAGAGCTCAGAGGGGTTTTGGGGTGTCCTTGTCCCCAGTCTCAGAGCTCCAAGGGGTTTTGGGGTCACCCCACTGTCCCGGGGGGTTTTGGGGTGTCCTTGTCCCCAGTCTCAGAGCTCCAAGGGGTTTTGGGGTCACCCCGCTGTCCCGGGGGTTTTGGGGTGTTCCTGTCCCCGAGCTCAGGGGGTTTTGGGGTCACCCGCCTGTTCCCAGGGTTTTGGGGTCACCCCGCTGTCTCAGGGGGTTTTAGGGTGCTCTTGTCCCCAGTCTCAGAGCTCAGAGGGGTTTTGGGGTCACCCCGCTGTCCCGGGGGCTTTGGGGTGTCCCTGTCCCCGAGCTCAGGGCGGTTTTGGGGTCACCCCACCATCCCGGGGGTTTTGGGGTGTCCCTGTCCCCAGTCTCAGAGCTCAGAGGGGTTTTGGGGTCACCCCACTGTCCCGGGGGGTTTTGGGGTGTTCCTGTCCCCAAGCTCAGAGCTCAGGGGGGTTTTGGGGTGTTCCTGTCCCTGAGCTCAGAGCTCAGAGGGGTTTTGGGGTGTCCTTGTCCCCAGTCTCAGAGCTCCAAGGGGTTTTGGGGTCACCCCACTGTCCCGGGGGGTTTTGGGGTGTTCCTGTCCCCAAGCTCAGAGCTCAGGGGGGTTTTGGGGTGTTCCTGTCCCTGAGCTCAGAGCTCAGAGGGGTTTTGGGGTGTCCTTGTCCCCAGTCTCAGAGCTCCAAGGGGTTTTGGGGTCACTCCGCTGTCCCGGGGGTTTTGGGGTGTTCCTGTCCCCAGTCTCAGAGCTCTGAGGGGTTTTTTAGGGTGTTCTTGTCTCCAGTCTCAGAACTCAGAGGGGTTTTGGGGTCACCCCACCATCCCGGGGGGTTTTGGGGTCACCCCGCTGTCCCGGGGGTTTTGGGGTGTTCCTGTCCCCGAGCTCAGAGCTCTGAGGGGTTTTGGGGTGCTCTTGTCTCCAATCTCAGAGCTCAGAGGGGTTTTGGGGTCCTCCCGCTGTCTCAGGGGGTTTTGGGGTGTCCCTGTCCCCATTCTCAGGGGTTTTGGGGTGTCCCTGTCCCCAGTCTCGGAGCTCCAAGTGGTTTTGGGGTCACCCCGTTGTCTCAGGGGGTTTTGGGGTGTCCCTGTCCCCGATCTCAGGGAGGTTTTGGGTCACCCCCAAGGTGTCCTGGGGGGTTTTGGGGTGTCCCTGTCCCCCCCTCTCTGCTCTGGGTGTCCCTGTCCCCCAAATTCGGGGTGTCCAGGTCTCCAGGTGTCCTTGTCCCCCCCCCCCCATTTTGGGGGTCTCTGGGTGCCTCTTTCCCCCCCATTTTGGGGTCCCCAGGTGTCCTCGACCACCCCAATTTTGGGGGTCTCTGGGTGTCCTTGTCCCCCCCATTTTGGGGGTCTCTGGGTGTTCTTGTCCCTCCCATTTTGGGGGTCAAGGACACCTGAAGACCCCTCCCCATTTTTGGGGTCCTGGGGGTCTCCAGGTGTTCTTGACCCCTCCCCATTTTGGGGGTCCCCAGGTGTCCTTGTCCCCCAAATTTGGGGTCCCCAGGAGTCTTTCCCCCCGAGTTTTGGGGGTCTTGGGGTGTCCTTGACCCCTCCCCATTTTGGGGGTCTCTGGGTGCCTCTTTCCCCCTCATTTTGGGGGTCCCCAGGTCTCCTTGTCCCCCAATTTTGGGGTCTCCAGGTCTCCTTGTCCCCCCCAATTTAGGGGTCCCCACTTTCCCCCTCCCCCCCATTTTGGGGTTCTTTGGGTGTCTCTGGTCCCCCCCATTTTGGGAGTCTTGGGGTATCCTCGACCCCCCTCAATTTTGGGGTCCTGGGGGTCCCCAGGTGTCCTTGACCCCCCCCATTTTTGGGGGTCCCCGGGTCCTTCTCTCCCCAATTTCGGGGGTCTTCAGGTGTCCATGACCCCCCAATTTTGGGGTTCTCTGGGTGTCTCTGTGCCCCCATTTTGGGGGTCCCCGTGTGTCCTTCTCCCCCCAGTTTCGGGGGCCTTTGGGTGTCCTTGACCCCTCCTCATTTTGGGGGTCTTGGGGGGTCTCTGTGCCCCCCATTTTGGGGGTCCCCAGGTGTCCATGACCACCCCAATTTTGGGGGTCTCTGGGTGTTCTGTCCCTCCCATTTTGGGGGTCAAGAACACCTGAAGACCCCTCCCCATTTTGGGGGTCCCCAGGTATCTCTGTCCCCCATTTTGGGGGTTTCTGGTTGTCCTTGACCCCCAATTTTGGGCTCCCCGGGTGTCCTTAACCCCCCCCTCCCAATTTTGGGGGTCTTGGGGTGTCCTTGTCCCCCCCCCCATTTTGGGGTCCCCCCTGTCCTTGCCCCCCCTCCCCCCCCCAGGGCTGTATTTAGGGGAGGGGTCCCCACATCCCCTCCCCCCCTTTTTGGGGTCCCCCCCCCCTCATCCTTCATTGGGGGGGGGGGGCGGGGGGGCCGCGGGCGGCTCGGGGGGGGGGGGGGAGGGGAGGGGCGGGGCCCTCGCGGATTTTTGGGGTGAAACCGCCCGGAAAAGGGGCCGAGATTAAAAAACCCTAAAACCCAAGCGGGGTCTGCTTTATTTGGGGAGGGGGCGTCGGGGATTTGGGGTGGGGGAGGGGGCACGGAGGGGGGAGGGGCGCATTTGCCCCCTCCCCAAATCACACAGGGACCCCTCCCCACCCCAGGGTGTGCGGGACCCCAAATGGGGGCTGAAAACCCCCCAGAAATGGGCATGGGGAGACCCCTCCCCAAATGGGGTCTGGGACCCCCAGAAATGGGCATGGGGGAGACCCCTCCCCAAACGGGGTCTGGGACCCCTCCCCAAATGGGGGCTGGGACCCGAAATCGTGTTTGGGACCCCTCCTCAAATGGGGTTTGGGACCCCTCCCCAAATGGAGTTTGTGACCCCAAATGGGGTTTGGGACCCCTCCCCAAATGGGGGCTGAAAACCCCCCAGAAATGGGCATGGGGGGGACCCCTCCCCAAATGGGGTCTGGGACCCCTCCCCAAATGGGGTTTGGGACCCCAGGTGTGGCTTGGGACCCCAAATCGGTTATGGGACCCCTCCCCAAATCGGGTTTGGGAACCTTCCCTAATGGGGTCTGTGACCCCTCCCCAAATGGGGTTTGTGACCCCTCCCCAAATGGGGTTTGTGACCCCTCCCCAAATCGGATTTGGGACCCCTCCCCAAATTGGGTTTGGGACCCTAAATCGGGTTTGGGACCCCTCCCCAAATGGGGTTTTGGACCCTAAATCGGTTATGGGACCCCTCCCCAAATGGGGTCTGAACCCCCCTTTTGGGGTCTATTCCTGCCCCCTCCTCAAATGGGTGTGCCCAGGTGTCCCCAGGTGTCCCCAGGTGTGTCTGAGATGTCCCCAGGTGTCCCCAGGTGTCCCAGGTGTGCCCAGGAGGGGTCCAGGTGGCCTGGACATGGTGGCTGTCCCCGCTGTCCCCTCAGTGTCCCCCAATGTCCCCCACTGCCATCTCAATGTCCCCTCAATGTCCCCAATGTCCCCAGTGTCCCCCAGTGTCCCCTCAATATCCCCAATGTCCCCCAGTGTCCCCTCAATGTCCTCAGTGTCCCCTCAATGTCCTCAGTGTCCCCAGTGTCCCCCTGTGTCCCTTGTGCCACCCCAGTTGTCCCCCCGTGTCCCCAGTTGTCCTCCAGTGTCCCCAATGTCCCCACTTCTCCCCCAATGTCCCCAGTGCCACCCCCAGTGTCCCCTCCCCGTCCCTCGGGCCATCCCCAGCTCTCTCCCCGCTGTCCCCTCACTGTCCCCTGATGTCCCTCCCTGCCGCGCTGTCCCCACACTGTCCCCGCTGTCCCCTCATGTTCCCCACATCCCCCACTGTCCCTGATGTCCCCACGCTGTCCCCTTGTGTCCCCTGTTGTCCCCCACTGTCCCCGCTGTCTCCTCCTGTCCCCCACTGTCCCCTGATGTCCCTGCTGTCCCCACATCCCCTGCTGTTCCCTCCTGTCCCTGTGTCCCCCACTGTCCCCCACTGTCCCAGCTGTCCCCTGGTGTCCCTCATGTCCCCTGTCCCTCCTTGATGTCCCCACTGTCCCTGCTGTCCCTTCATGTCCCCCACATCCCCCACTGTCCCTGATGTCCCTGTGTCCCCCACTGTCCCAGCTGTCCTCTTTTGTCCCTCACTGTCCCCTTCTGTCCCCCACTGTCCCCGCTGTCCCCCCGCTGTCCCCTGGTGTCCCTCATGTCCCCTGTCCCTCCCTGATGTCCCCTGCTGTCCCCCACTGTCCCCGCTGTCCCCTCGTGTCCCTTGTATCTCCTCCTGTCCCCTGATGTCCCTGCTGTCCCCACATCCCCTGCTGTCCCTCACTGTCCCCCGCTGTCCCCTCCTGTCCCTGTGTCCCCCTCTGTCCCCGCTGTCCCCTCGTGTTCCCCACATCCCCCACTGTCCCCGCTGTCCCCACTGTCCCCGCTGTCCCCACTGTCCTCACTGTCCCCGCGCTGTCCCCCGCTGTCCCCGCTGTCCCCTCCTGTCCCTTGTGTCCCCTCCTGTGCCCTTCTGTGCCCCCGCTGTCCCCGCTGTCCCCACTGTCCCCACTGTCCCCCGCTGTCCCCTGATGTCCCTTGTGTCTCCTCCTATCCCCCACTGTCCCCCACTGTCCCCTCACTGTCCCCTCACTGTCCCCTCACTGTCCCCTCTGTCCCCGCTGTCCCCGCTGTCCCCGCGCTGTCCCCGCGGTGTCGCAAGCCCCGCGCTGGCCCCGCGCCCGCTCCTTCCCCGAAATGAGGAGCGGCCGCCCCTCCCCCACCGCGCCCCGCCCCTCCCCCACCCCAACCGCTGCCACCTCCCCCACCCCCCCCCACCCCCCCCTTTGTCACCGGGGTCCCCAAGGTGTCACCCCCAGACCCACAACGGCGGCCGCAGGTGACAGAAAGTGACCAAAGGTGGCCGCAGGTGGCCGGGGGTGACCAAAGTGTCCGGGAGTGGCCGCAGGTGGCCGCAGGTGGCCGGGAGTGGCCGGAGCCACCCCCACTCCCCCTTTGTCACCAGGGTCCCCAAGGTGTCACCCCCAGACCCACAACAGGCGGCCGAAAGTGACCAAAAGTGGTCGCAGGTGACCAAAGGTGTCCGGAGGTGGCCGGGGGTGACCAAAAGTGACCAAAAGTGGTCGGGGGTGACCAAAGGTGGCCAAAAGTGACCAGAGGTGGCCGGGGGTGGCCGGGGGTGACAGACAATGACCAAAGGTGGCCGGAGGTGGCCGGAGCCCCCCTCCCCCACCCCCCCCACCCCCACCCTGACCCCTCCCATGGGTGGGGGCGGGGCTCGGGTTACCCAATAACCCCCCCGGGGCCGCCCCCATAAAGGGACAAGGGACCCCCCCCCCCTCCGTGTCGCCGTCCCCGTCCCTGTCCCTGTCCCTGTCCCTGTCGCTGTCGCTGTCGCCGTCCCTGTCGCCGTCCCCGTCCCTGTCGCTGTCGCTGTCGCTGTCCCTGTCGCTGTCGCTGTCGCCGTCGCTGTCGCCGTCGCTGTCGCCGTCGCTGTCGCCGCCCCCCTCCCTGCGGCCATGGGGGCTCCGGCGCTGCCCCCTCCTCACCCTCCTCATCCTCGTCCTCTCCTCTTCCTCCTCCTCGGATTCCTGGCGCTGCTCGGGACCCCCGCCCGCGCTCAGCTGTGAGACACTGGGGACCCCCACCCATGGGACCCCCACCCATGGGACCCCCACCCATGGGACCCTCATTGGGAACCCCACCCATGGGACCCCCACCCCACCCAAACCCACCCATGGGACCCTCACCCAACCCCAACCATGGGACCCCCATCCCAAACCCACCCATGGGATCCCCACCCCAACCCCATCCCCACCCATGGGAGCCTCATTGGGACCCCCACCCCACCCCCACCCATGGGACCCCCCACCCCAAACCCCATCCCCACCCATGGGAGCCTCATTGGGACCCCCACCCCAACCCCAACCATGGGACCCTCACCCCAAACCAAACCCGCCCATGGGACCCCCTCACCCCATTGTCCATGGGACCCCCCAAACCATGGGACCCCCAACCCCACCCATGGGACCCTCATGGGACCCCCACCCCAACCCACCCCTATCCATGGGACCCACACCCATGGGACCCCCACCCACCCATCCGTGAGACCACCAAACAATGGGACCCCCCTGGAATCCCCTTTTTGGGACCCCCCCCACCCATGGGTGCTGTGGGGACAGATTTTGGGGTTTCTGGGTGCTCTGAGGTTTATGGGGTCCCCAAGTTGATATCAGGACAGATGTTGGTGTTTCTGAGGTGCCTGAGGTGTTTCGGGGCAGATTTTGGGTGTTTCGGGGCAGGTTTTGGGGGTTTTGGGGCGGATTTTGGGCGTTTCGGGGCAGATTTTGGGTGTTTCAGGGCAGATTTTGGGGTTTCGGGGCAGATTTTGGGGTTTTTGGGGCAGATTTTGGTGTTTCTGAGGTCCCCTAGGTGTTTTGGGGCAGATTTTGGGGGTTTCGGGGCAGATTTTGGGGGTTTTTGGGGCAGATTTTGGTGTTTCTGCGGTTCCCAAGGTGTTTCGGGGCAGATTTTGGGAGTTTCTGGGGCAGATTTTGGGTGTTTCGGGGCAGATTTTGGTGGTTTTGGGGCAGATTTTGGGTGTTTTTGGGGCGGATTTTGGGGTTTCGGGGCAGGTCCCTGTGCCCCGTGCCCCCCCAGCCCCGGCCAGCCCCGGCTGTCCCCAGGGTGACCATGGTGACCCCGGCCGTGCTGCGGCTGGAGACGGACGAGCGGCTGCTCCTGGAGGCCCCCGGGGTGACCGCGGCCACCCAGGCCCTGCTGCTGGTCCAGGACTTCCCCCAGAAGCGCCAGGTCCTGTTCCGGAGCCACGTGGAGCTGAGCCCGGAGCAGGGCATGATGGCCACGGCCACCATCAAGGTACGGTCACTGTCACCATGTCCTGGCCACGGCCACCATGCCCTGGTCACTGTCACCATCCCCTGGTCACTGTCACCGTGTCCTGGCCACGGCCACCATCAAGGTACGGGGTCACCTCCCTCTGGTCACTGTCACCATGCCCTGGTCAGTGCCACCATCAAGGTACGGTCACTGTCACCATCAGGGTACAGTCACTGTCACCGTGCCCTGGTCACTGTCACCATGTCCTGGTCAGTGCCACCATGTCCTGGTCACTGTCACCATGCCCTGGCCACGGCCACCATCAAGGTACGGGGCCACCTCCCTCTGGTCACTGTCACCATGTCCTGGTCACTGTCACCACCCCCTGGCCACGGCCACCATCAAGGTACGGTCACTGTCACCATGTCCTGGCCACGGCCACCATGCCCTGGTCACTGTCACCATTCCCCTCTGGTCACTGTCACCACCCCTGGCCATGGCCACCATCAAGGTACGGTCACTGTCACCATCATGGTACGGTCACTGTCACCGTGTCCTGGTCACTGTCACCATGTCCTGGTCACTGTCACCATGCCCTGGTCAGTGCCACCATCCCCCCCTGGTCACTGTCACCATCATGGTACGGTCACTGTCACCGTGTCCTGGTCAGTGCCACCATGCCCTGGTCAGTGTCACCATGCCCTGGTCAGTGCCACCACCACCCCCTGGCCATGGCCACCATCAAGGTACGGTCACTGTCACCATGCCCTGGTCACTGTCACCATGCCCTGGTCAGTGCCACCATGTCCTGGCCATGGCCACCATCAAGGTACGGGGTCACCTCCCCACCCTGGTCACTGTTACCATGCCCTGGTCAGTGCCACCATCAAGGTACGGTCACTGTCACCATGCCCTGGTCGGTGCCACCACCCCCTGGTCACTGTCACCATGCCCTGGTCACTGTCACCATCCCCCCCTGGTCACTGTCACCATGCCCTGGCCACGGCCACCATCAAGGTACGGTCACTGTCACCACCCCCTGGTCAGTGCCACCATGTCCTGGCCACGGCCACCATCAAGGTACGGGGTCACCTCCCTCTGGTCACTGTCACCGTGTCCTGGTCACTGTCACCGTGCCCTGGTCAGTGTCACCATCCCCCCCTGGCCACGGCCACCATCAAGGTACGGTCAGTGCCACCGCCCCCTGGTCACTGTCACCATGCCCTGGTCAGTGCCACCATGTCCTGGTCACTGTCACCATCCCCTGGTTAGTGCCACCATGCCCTGATCAGTGCCACCATGCCCTGATCAGCGCCACCACCCCCTGGTCACTGTCACCATGCCCTGGTCAGTGTCACCATCCCCTGGTCAGTGCCGCCATCCCCTGGTCAGTGTCACCATCCCCTGGTCAGTGCCGCCATCCCCTGGTCAGTGCCACCATCAAGGTACGGGGTCACCTCCCCTTTCTGGTCAGTGTCACCACCCCCTTCTGGTCACTGTCACCTCCTCCCCTTTCTGGTCAGTGTCACCACCCCCCGGTCACTGTCCCCTTCTGGTAACTGCCACCACCCCTTTCTGGTCACTGTCACCTCCCCTGGTCACTGCCATCCCCCTGGGCAGTGCCACCACCCCGGTCAGTGCCACCCCCCTGGTGACCAGCACGGGTCACTGTCCCCTCTCTGGTCAGTGTCACCCCCTGGTGGCCAGCACGGGTCACTGTCCCCTCTCTGGTCAGTGCCACCCCCTGGTGACCAGCACCGGTCACTGTCCCTGCGGTCACTGCCCAGGATGGGAAACGGGAACTGACCCTGAGTGGGGGTGGGGAATGGCCGGGGGAGGGGACAGTGGTCACTGGTGGGGACAGAGGGATGGTCACTGCTGGGGACAGTGGGATGGTCACTGCTGGGGACAGAGGGATGGTCACTGCTGGGGACAGTGGTCAGTGCTGGGGACAGTGGGCACTGCTGGGGACAGTGGGGTGGTCTCCTCCAGGTGACCCTACAGATGTCCCCAATGTCGCCAATGTCCCAAATGTCCCCAGTGTCCTCATTGTCTCCTGTCCCCGTGGATGTCCCCAGTGCCCCCTGTCCCCAATATCCCCAATGTCCCCACTGTCCCCAATGTCCCCCCTGTCCCCACTGTCCCCCCTGTCCCCAGTGTCCCCATATCCCCAGTGTCCCAATGTCCCCCCATCCCCCCTGTCCCCATGTCCCCAGTGTCCCCATGTCCCCACTGTCCCCACTGTCCCCAGTGTCCCCATGTCCCCAATGTCCCCCCTGTCCCCAATGTCCCCAGTGTCCCCAAGTCCCCACTGTCCCCAGTGTCTCCCTTGTCCCCAGTGTCCCCAGTGTCCCCCCTGTCCCCACTGTCCCCATATCCCCATGTCCCCAGTGTCCCCACTGTCCCCATATCCCCATGTCCCCCCTGTCCCAATGTCCCCACTGTCCCCAATATCCCCACTGTTCCCCCTGTCCCACTGTCCCCCCGGTCCCCAGTGTCCCCATGTCCCCACTGTCCCCAATGTCCCCATATCCCCATGTCCCCTGTCCCCTGTCCCCAGGTGCCAGCCAAGGCGCTGCCGCAGGCGCCAGGGAAGCCGTTTGTGGCGGTGACAGCGCGGGTGGGCGCGGTGACACTGGAGAAGGTGCTGCTGGTGTCCCTGCAGAGCGGCCACATCTTCGTGCAGACCGACAAACCCATCTACACCCCGGGCAGCACCGGTGAGGGACACCTGGGGACACCTGGGGACAGCTGGGGACACTGCGGGGACAGCTGGGGACACCTGGGGACACCTGGGGACACTGCGGGGACAGCTGGGGACAGTGCGGGGACAGCTGGGGATACCTGGGGACAGTGCGGGGACATTGGAGAGGATGGGGACACTGAAGGGATTGGGACACCCCCAGCAGCACCAGTGAGGGGGACACCCTGGGCACACCCTGGGGACACCCTGGGGACACTCAGGGACGGGTGGGGACATTGGAGGGGATGGGGACACCAAGGAGATGGGGACACTGTGGGGACATTGAGGAGATGGGGACACCAAAGGGATGGGGACACCCTGGGCAGCACTGGTGAAGGGACACCCTGAGGACACCCTGGGGACACTGCGGGGACAGCTGGGGACACCCTGGGGACAGCTGGGGACATTGGAGGGGATGGGGACACCAAAGGGATTGGGACACTGTGGGGACACTTCACGTTGTCACCTCACCTTGTCCCCTGTGTCCCCTCATGTTGTCATTTCACCTTGTCCCCTGTGTCTCCTCACATTGTCCCTCAGGTCCCCCTCTGCTCCCCTTGTCCCCTGTGTCCCCTCTCAGTCCCCAGTGTCCCCTCCCAGTGCTGGCTGTCCCCACTTGTCCCCTGTGTTCCCTCATGTTGTCCCCTCACTTTTTCCCTTGTCTGCCCACCCTGTCCTTGTCCCCTCACCTTGTCCCCCTTGTCCCCCCTCACTTTGTCCCCTTCCAGTCCCCAGTGTCCCCTCCCAGTGCTGGCTGTCCCCACGTGTCCCCTGTGTCCCCTGACCTTGTCCCCTGTGTCCCCTCCCAGTGCTCTGCCGCCTCTTCACCGTGAACCACCTCATGCAGCCGGTGGCCAAGACGGTCACCGTGGAGATCAAGGTGGGTGACACAGAGGTGACATGGGTGTGACACGGGTGGGTGACACGGGTGTGACACAGGTGGGTGACACGGGTGGGTGACATGGATGTGACACGGGTGGGTGACACAGGTGTGACACGGGTGTGACACGGGTGGGTGACACGGGTGGGTGACACGGGTGGGTGGCACGGGTGGGTGACACAGGGGTGACACGGGTGTGACACGGGTGGGTGACACAGGTGGGTGACATGGGTGGGTGACATGGATGTGACACGGGTGGGTGACACAGGGGTGACACGGGTGGGTGACACAGGTGGGTGACACAGAGGTGACACAGAGGTGACACGGGTGTGACACGGTGCCACCCGCGTGTTCCCTCAGACGCCCGACAACGTCATCATCAAACAAGTCCTGGTGTCGTCCCCGACCAAAAACGGGATCCTGTCCCTCACCCACAACCTGCCCGAGGTCATCAGGTGGGTGTCACCGTCCCCCGCGGTGGCCTGGGGACACCCCTGGCACTGTCACCTCCCTGTCACCTCCCTGTCACCTCCCTGTCACCTCCCCCAGCTTGGGCATGTGGACGATTTCGGCCAAATTCGAGGATTCTCCGGATCAGGATTTCAGCACCAAATTCGAGGTCAAGGAATACGGTGGGTGAGGGGTGAGGGTGGCCTTGGGGACATCGGGGGCTGTCCCCAGGGGGTGGCGGTGTCACCGTGTCACCGATGTCACCGATGTCACCCCGCAGTGCTGCCCAGCTTCGAGGTGTCCGTGGTTCCTGAGAAGAAATTTCTCTACATCGACCGCCAGCAGGACTTCAAGGTGTCCATCCACGCCAGGTGACACCAAAATGTCCCTTTTTGGGGACAACAGTGTCCCCTCGGGGGTCACAGCTGTGTGGGGGGACAGGGGACAGCTGGGCTTGGCGGGTGGCCCTGGGGGTGGCACGATGGGGACACGGCGTGGCTTGGGGACATCAGTGGTGGTGGCAGGGATGGGGTGACAGAGATGGGGTGGCAGCATGGGGACATGGGGACACAGTGACACAGTGACACAGTGACAGGGTGGCACGGTGACACGGTGGCTGTCCCCAGGTACCTGTATGGGAGGAAAGTGGACGGGATGGCCTTTGTCCTGTTTGGGGTCATGGTGGACGATGAGAGGAAGAGCATCCCCCAGTCCCTGCGGCGCGTCCCGGTGAGCCTGGCACTGCCACTGTCCCTGTCCCCAACGCTGCCACTGTCCCTGTCCCCAGCCCTGTCCCGGTGAGCCTGGCACTGCCACTGTCCCTGTCCCCAGCGATGTCCCCAATGCTGGCACTGCCACTGTCCCTGTCCCCAGCCCTGTCCCGGTGAGCCTGGCACTGCCACTGTCCCTGTCCCCAACGCTGCCACTGTCCCTGTCCCCAGTGATGTCCCCAATGCTGGCACTGCCACTGTCCCTGTCCCCAGCCCTGTCCTAACCCTGTCCCCATGTCCCCATGTCCCCAACCCTGTCCCCAGGTTCAGGACAGTGACACCGAGGCCATGCTGGCCCCCTGCTGTCCCTAACCCTGTCCCCAATGTGTCCCCAGGTGCAGGATGGTGACGCTGATGTCCTGCTGTCCCTAACTCTGTCCCCAATGTGTCCCCAATGTGTCCCCAGGTGCAGGACGGTGACGCTGACGTCCTGCTGTCCCTAACCCTGTCCCCAATGTGTCCCCAATGTGTCCCCAGGTGCAGGATGGTGACGCTGACGTCCTGCTGTCCCTAACCCTGTCCCCAATGTGTCCCCAGGTGCAGGACGGTGACGCTGACGTCCTGCTGTCCATGGCTCAGCTGCGCGAGCGCTTCCCCAAGCCCCAGGAGCTGGTGGGACACTCCCTCTATGTCACTGTCACCGTCATCACCGAGTCGGGTCTGTGCGGGGACACGGGGGGACACGAGGGGACATGGGGAGACAGGGACAGCAGGGGGACATGGGGGGCAGGGACAGCAATGGGACACGGGGGGACATGGGGGGACATGAGGGGACATGGGGGGACAGGAGGGGACATGGGGAGACAGGGACATCAGGGGGACCCAGGGGATAGGGACAGCCGGGGGACACAGGGGACAGGGACAACGAGGGGACAGGGACAGTTGGGGGACATGGGGGGACATGGAGGACACGGGGGGACAGGGACAGCAGGAGGACATGGGGAGACATGGGGGGACAGGGACAGAGAGGATGGGGGACACCTGGTGACATGGCCACCATGGTGTCCCCACAGGCAGTGACATGGAGGGTGGCAGGGGGACAGTGAGGGGACAGGGACAGTGAGGATGGGGGGACACCTGGGACAGGGCCCGGAGGTGACACGGCCACCGCGGTGTCCCCACAGGAGGGTGGCGGGGGGACATGGGGGGACAGGGACAGTGAGGATGGGGGACACCTGGGGTGGGGACAGGGCCCGGAGGTGACACGGCCGCCGCGGTGTCCCCACAGGCAGTGACATGGAGGGTGGCAGGGGGACAGTGAGGGGACAGGGACAGAGAGGATGGGGGACACCTGGGGTGGGGACAGGGCCCGGAGGTGACACGGCCGCCGCGGTGTCCCCACAGGCAGTGACATGGTGGAGGCCCAGCTCGGTGACATCAAGATCGTGACGTCCCCCTACAGCATCCACTTCACCCGCACCCCCAAGTACTTCAAGCCGGGGATGCCCTTTGACCTCATGGTTGGTGACATCTTGGGGACAGCGGTGGCCCAGGGTGGTGGCACGGGGACCCTCGGGGTGTCCTGGGGCGGGGACAGGGCACAGCTGGGGCTGGAGGAGGAGTCGGTGCCTGGGTGATGTCCCCGTGTCACCTGAGAGGGGCTGGGGACCGTGAGCTGTCCCCGTGTCCCTGGGGTGGCACTTGCTGGTGCCAGTGTCCCTTTGCGGTGCCACCACCCCTTCCCGGTGTCCCTTCCCGGTGCCACCACCCCTTCCCGGTGTCACCACCCCTTCCCAGTGTCATTGTCCCCAGTGCCACCACCCCTTCCCAGTGTCACCACCCCTTCCCAGTATCATTGTCCCTTCCCAGTGTCCCCTCCCAGTGCCACCATCCCTTCCCGGTGTCACCACCCCTTCCCAGTGTCCCTTCCCTCACTCCCACGTCCCCCCATCCCTCAGTGTCCCCTCCAGGTTTATGTCACCAGTCCTGGTGTCCCCTCCATGTTTATGTCACCATCCCTCAGTGTCCCCTCCAGGTTTATGTCACCAATCCCGGTGTCCCCTCCAGGTTTATGTCACCACCCCCAGTGTCCCCTCCAGGTTTATGTCACCATCCCTCAGTGTCCCCTCCATGTTTATGTCACCATCCCTCAGTGTCCCCTCCAGGTTTATGTCACCAATCCCGGTGTCCCCTCCAGGTTTATGTCACCAACCCTGCTGTCCCCTCCAGGTTTATGTCACCATCCCTCAGTGTCCCCTCCAGGTTTATGTCACCAATCCCAGTGTCCCCTCCAGGTTTATGTCACCAACCCTGATGGGTCCCCAGCGCCGCGTGTCACCGTCGAGGCCGATGGCTTCCAGGGCCAGGTGTCCACGCGGGGCGATGGCACGGCCAGGCTGGTCCTCAACATGCCGGCCACCAGGGACAGCGTCCCCATCACCGTGAGTGGGGACACCGCTGTCACCTCACCAGGGTGGCCCAGGGCTGGGGAGGTGACCGGGCCTTGGGGTGGCTGAGGTGGTGATGACCATGGCTCAGGACAGCAGGACTGGACATTCGGGATGGTCAGTGCACTGTGGTGGTCAAGATGTCCAGAGACCTCCATAGTGGCCAAAATCTCCATAGTGGCCAAAATCTCCATGATAACCAACACACTTCCATGATGGCCAAGACCTCTATGGAACCTCCATGGTGGCCAAGGCCTCCATGATGGCCAAGCCCTTTGTGGTGGCCAAGCCCTCTATGGTGGCCAAACCCTCCATGATGGTTCCTCTATGGAACCTCTCTGGGGGCAAGTCCTCTATGATGGCCAAGCCCTCCGTGATGGCCAAGGCCTCTATGGTAGACAAGACCTTTATGGAGCTCCTATGGTGGCCATGCCCTCCATGACTGCCAAGCCCTCCATGATGGCCAAGACCTCTGTGGTGGCTACAACCTCAATGGAACCTCAATGGTGGCCAAATCCTCCATGATGGCCAAGGCCTTTATGGAATCTCTATGGTGGCCAAGCCCTCCATGATGGCCAAGCTCTCCATGATGGCCAAGGCCTTTATGGAGCCCCTATGGTGGCCAAGCCCCCCCATGATGGTTCCTCTATGGAACCTCCATGATGGCCAAGACCTCTATGGAACCTCTGTGGTGGCCAAACCCTCTATGATGGCCAAACCCTCCATGATGGCCAAGGCCTTTATGGAACCTCTATGGTGGCCAAGCTCTCCATGATGGTTCCTCTATGGAACCTCTGTGGTGGCCAAGACCTCTATGGAGCCTCTCTGGTGGCCAAGGCCTCTATGGAACCTCTGTGGTGGCCAAGGCCTCTATGGAACCTCTCTGGTGACCAAGCTCTCCATGATGGTTCCTCTGTGGAACCTCCATGATGGCCAAGCTCTCCATGATGGTTCCTCTATGGAACCTCTCTGGTGGCCAAGGCCTCTATGGAGCCTCTGTGATGGCCAAGGCCTCTATGGAACCTCTCTGGTGGCCAAGCTCTCCATGATGGTTCCTCTATGGAGCCTCTCTGGCGGCCAAGGCCTCCATGATGGCCAAGCTCTCCATGATGGTTCCTCTATGGAGCCTCTCTGGTGGCCAAGGCCTCCATGGAGCCTCTCTGGTGGCCAAGGCCTCCCCGCTGCCCCCAGCCCGGCCCGTGTCCCTCCCCGCTGACCGAGTGCCCCCGTGTCCCCCGTGCCAGGTGCGGACGGCGCAGGAGGGGCTGCCCCCGGAGCGCCAGGCCTTGCGGCAGATGACGGCCCAGGCCTATCGCAGCCAGGCCGGCTCGGGCAACTTTCTGCACCTGGCGGTGGCCGCCACCGAGCTCCAGCCTGGGGACAACCTGGCCGTCAACTTCCACCTCAAGACCAGCAACAACAACGTCCGCAACTCCGTCCCGTTCTTCACCTACCTGGTGGGTACCCGCGGTTGATCGGTGGTGCCCCCACCTTGGCCATCTGGACATCCAGGGACCTGGAGGACATTTGGATGAGCCTGGGGGGCCCTTGAGGGACTTGGGAGGTCCTTGAGGGGTTTGGGGGGTCCTTGAGGGGTTTGGGAGGTTCTTGAGGGTTTTGGAAGGTTCTTGAAGGAACTGAGCAGTCCTTGAGGGACCTGGGAGGTCCTTGAAGGGTTTGGAAGGTTCTTGAGTGAACTGAGAGGTCCTTGAGGAGTTTGGGGGGTCCATGAGGGCCCTGGGAGGTTTCACCTACCTGGTGGGTACCCGCAGTTGATTGGTGGTGCCCCCACCTTGACCATCTGGATGTCCAGGGACCTGGAGAACATTTAGATGAGCCTGGGGGGCCCTTGAGGGAACTGAGAGGTTCTTGAGGGGTTTGGGGTTTGGGAGGTCCTTGAGAGGTTTGGGAGGTTCTTGAGGGACCTGGGAGGTTTCACCTACCAGGTGGGTACCCATGGTTGATCGGTGGTGCCTCCACCTTGGTGACCACCTGGACATCCAGGGACCTGGAGGACATTTGGATGAGCTTGGGGGCACCTGCGAGGTCCTTGAGGGGTTTGGGGGATCCATGAGGTGTTTGGAAGGTTCTTGAGGGGTTTGGGAGGTCCTTGATGGAACTGAGAGATCCTTGAGGGGTTTGGGACGTCCTTGAGGGGTCTGGGAGGTTCTTGAGGGTCTGGGAGGTCCTTGAGGGGTTTGGGAAGGTTCTTGATGGAACTGAGAGATCCTTGAGGGGTTTGGGATGTCCTTGAGGGGTCTGGGAGGTCCTTGAGGGGTTTGGGAGGTCCTTGAGGGGACACTGAGAGGTCCTTGAGGGGTTTGGGAAGGTTCTTGATGGAACTGAGAGATCCTTGAGGGGTTTGGGAGGTTCTTGAGGGGTCTGGGAGGTCCTTGAGGGGACACTGAGGGGCGTCCAGGTGGTCACCAAGCCTGGGTTCCTGGCAGATCATGACCAAGGGCCGCATCCTCCGAGCCGGCCGGCAGCGGCACGAGCCCGGCCAGAGCTTGGTGACCATGACCCTGCCGGTGACGCCCGAGCTCATCCCGTCCTTCCGCATCGTGGCCTTCTACTACGTCCTGCCCGGCGAGATCGTGGCCGACTCCGTCTGGGTGGACGTCAAGGACACCTGCATGGGCTCCGTCAGTGTCCCCTGGTGGTCCCAGGGGGGTCCCAGGGGGTCTTGGAGATGTTGGAAGGGCCTTGGTGGTGGTGGAGTGGTCCTTGGGGTGGCCCTGGAGGGACCTGGGAGGTTCTTGAGGGGTTTGGGAGGTTCTTGAAGGAACTGAGAGGTCCTTGAGGTGTTTGGGAGGTCCTTGGGGGGTTTGGGAGGTCCTTGAGGGGTTTGGGAAGTCCTTGAGGGACCTGGATGGCCTTGAGGTCCTTGAAGTGGCCCTTGAGGGGTCTGGGAGGATTTGGAGGTGCTTGGGAGGTTCTTGAGGGATCTGGAAGTTCCTTGAGGGGTTTGGGAGGTTCTTGAGGGAACTGAGAGGTCCTTGAGGCGTTTGGGGGCCCTTGAGGGATCTGGAGAACCGGTGGCCCTGGTGGCCCTGGTGGCCCAGACATGAAGCCCATGTCCAAATGTGGTGTCTCCCGTGGTGGGGGGAGGACAAAAGTGTCTTTTGGGGACATCCTGGGGACGTCACCTCCTGTGTCTGTGGCAGCTGGTGGTGAAGGGGGCGACAGAACGTGACAACCATGTCCAAGAGCCGGGGGCACGGATAGGACTGCGCCTCGAGGGCGACCACAAGGCCTACGTGGGGCTGGTGGCCGTGGACAAGGGGGTCTACGTCCTCAACAAGAACAAGTTCACCCAGGCCAAGGTGGGTGGCCCTGTCCTCCATGTCCCCTGGTGGTGGCCACCATGGTTGTGCCTGATGTCCCCTGGTGGTGGCCACCATGGTTGTGCCTGTCCCCATTGTCCCCTGGTGGTGGCCACCATGGTTGTCTGTGTCCCTGCTGTCCCTGGGTGGTGGCCGTGGACAAGGGGGTCTTTGTCCTCAACAAGAACAAGCTCACCCAGACCAGGGTGGGTGGCCCTGTCCTCGATGTCCCCAAGGGGTGGCCATGGCCATCCCCAGCACCCTTGGGTGGTGGCTGTCACGGCTGTCCCTGTCCCCATCGTCCCCTCCCGGTGGCCATCATGGTTGTCCCTGTCACCCCTGGTGGTGGTGGTGGCTGTCACGGGTGTCCCCCATCCCTGCCATCCCTGCGTGGTGGCCGTGGCCGTCACAGCTGTCCCCATTGTCCCCAGGGTGGGGTGGTGGCCATCACAGCTGTCCCCATCATCCCTGGGTGGTGGTGGCAGTGTCACAGCTGTCCCCATTGTCCCTGGGTGGTGGTGGCAGTGTCACGGCTGTCCCCATTGTCCCTGGATGGTGGTGGCAGTGTCACAGCTGTCCCCATCACCCCTGGGTGGTGGTGGCAGTGTCACAGCTGTCCTGTCACCCTGGGTGGTGGTGGCAGTGTCACAGCTGTCCCCATCATCCCTGGGTGGTGGTGGCAGTGTCACAGCTGTCCTGTCACCCCTGGGTGGTGGCACTGGTCACAGCTGTCCTGTCACCCCTGGGTGGTGGCAGTGTCACGGCTGTCCTGTCACCCCTGGGTGGTGGTGGCAGTGTCACAGCTGTCCTGTCACCCCTGGATGGTGGTGGCAGTGTCACGGCTGTCCTGTCACCCCTGGGTGGTGGCAGTGTCACAGCTGTCCTGTCACCCCTGGGTGGTGGTGGCAGTGTCACAGCTGTCCTGTCACCCCTGGGTGGTGGCAGTGTCACAGCTGTCCTGTCACCCCTGGCTGGTGGTGGCACTGGTCACAGCTGTCCCCTGTGGGCACAGGTTTGGGACACGGTGGAGAAAAGTGACATCGGCTGCACGGCGGGCAGCGGCCGGGACAACGTCGGCGTCTTCGCGGACGCCGGCCTGAGCCTGGCCACCAGCGTCAAGGTCACCACGCCCCAGCGGTCAGGTGGGGACAGCTGTGGTGGCACCGCGGGGACAGGCGGGTGGCACCTCAGGGAGGTGGCATCTTACAGAGGTGGCACCTTGGGGATGGAGCAGGGGACGGGGATGGTGGAGGAGGTGGCACCTTGGGGATGGTGTAGGTGACACCTCGGGGATGGAGGAGGTGACACCTCATGGATGGTGGAGGTGACACTTCAAGGATGTGGCACCTCAGGGATGGTGGAGGAGGTGACACCTCAGGGATGGTGGAGGTGGCACCTTGGGGATGGTGGAGGTGACACCTCAGGGGTGGTGGAGGAGGTGACACCTCAGGGATGAGGGAGGTGACATCTCAGGGATGGGGATGGTGACACCTCAGGGATGGGGATGGTGACATCTCAGGGATGGTGGAGGTGACACTTCAAGCATGTGGCACCTCAGAGACAGGAGAGGTGACACCTCGGGGATGGTGGAGGTGACACTTTGGGGATGGTGGAGGTGACACTTCAAGGATGTGACACCTTGGGGATGGTGGAGGTGACACCTCAGGGTTGGTGGAGGAGGTGGCACCTTGGGGATGGGGATGGTGACATCTCAGGGATGGTGGAGGAGGTGGCACCTTGGGGATGGTGGAGGTGACACCTCAGGGTTGGTGGAGGAGGTGACACCTCAGGGATGGTGGAGGTGACACCTCAGGGATGGTGGAGGTGACACCTCGGGGATGGTGGTGGAGGTGACACCTCAGGGATGGGGATGGTGACATCTCAGGGATGGTGGAGGTGGCACCTCGGGGATGGTGGAGGTGACACCTCGGGGATGGTGGAGGTGACGCTGAGCTTTGGGATGTGACACCTGGGACACCTTGGGGTCCTGACCAGTGTCCCCTCTGTCCCCAGAGCTCCTGTGTCCCCAGCCTGCCAAACGCAAGCGGCGCTCGCTGGCACTCGCCGAGTACAAGGGCACCAAGGGTGGGTGGCACTGGGGTGTCCCTTGTCCCCAGGGGTCACCAGGGTGTCCCTTGTCCCCAAGGTCCCCAGGGTGTCCCTTGTCCCTGAGGCTGCCAAAGTGTCCCAGACCCTGAGGGTCACCAGTGTCCCATGTCCCACAGCAACCCCAGCCCCAAAGGCCACCAGAGTGTCCCATGTCCCAGATGCCACCAGAGGAGCGTCCCTTGTCCCTGAGGGCCACCAGAGTGTCCCATTTCCCTAAGGGCCACCAGAGTGTCCCATGTCCCAAAGAGCCACCGGAATGTCCCACACCCCGAGGTCCCCATTCCCGAGAGCCACCAGAGTGTCCCATGTCCCAAAGAGCCACCGGAATGTCCCACACCCCGAGGTCCCCATTCCCGAGAGCCACCAGAGTGTCCCACACCCTTGAGGGCCACCAGAATGTCCCAGACCCCGAGGTCCCCATGTCCCAAAGAGCCACCAGAGTGTCCCACACCCCGAGGTCCCCATGTTCCTGAGGGCCACCAGAATGTCCCACACCCTGAGGTCCCCATCCCCAAAGGCCACCAGAATGTCCCACACCCCGAGGTCCCCATGTCCTAAAGAGCCACCAGAATGTCCCACACCCCTGATGTCCCCATCCCCAAAGGCCACCAGAATGTCCCACACCCCGAGATCCCCATTCCAGAGACACCAGAGTGTCCCACACCCCTGAGGGCCACCAGAATGTCCCACACCCCAAGGTCCCCATGTCCCTGAGGGGCACCAGAGTGTCCCACACCCCGAGGTCCCCATGTCCCTGAGGGCCACCAGAATGTCCCACACCCCGAAGTCCCCATCCCCAAAGGCCACCAGAGTGTCCCACACCCCGAGGTCCCCATGTCCCAAAGAGCCACCAGAATGTCCCACACCCCGAAGTCCCCATGTCCCAAAGAGCCACCAGAATGTCCCAGACCCCGAGGTCCCCAGTCCCTCGAGCCACCAGGGCCTGTCCCATCCCACTCCTGGTGTCCACCAGCGGCCGAGTACTCGGACAAGCTGGAGAGGAGGTGCTGCGAGGACGGGATGAAGGACAACCCGATGGGACACGGCTGCGAGCAGAGGAGCGAGTACATCCTGGAGGGCGACGCCTGCGTCCGCGCCTTCCTCGACTGCTGCAGATACATCAAGGCCAAGCGGGACCAGCAGAACCTCTCGCCCAGCGCCGGCCTGGCCAGAAGCAAGTGTTGGGTCACGGAGGGTGGGAGAAGGTCGGGGAGCTTGGAGGAACCTCGGGTGGAGGTTGGTGGAGTGTCCTGGGTGGGTTTTGGGTGTTCCTTGGTGGAACTCAGGTGAAGGTGAGCTTGAGCAGAGCTTGGGTGAAGCTTGGGTGTTCCTTGGTGAAGGTCAGGTGGACCTTGGGTTTTCCTTGGGTGTTCCTTGGGTGTTCCTTGGACTTTCCTTGGAGGAAGGTCAGGTGGACCTTGGGTTTTCCTTGAGTGTTCCTTGGTGAAGGTGAGGAGAAGCTTAGGTGTTCTTGAGTGTTCCTTGGATGTTCCTTGGATGTTCTTTGGTGAAGGTCAGGTGAACCTTGGGTGTTCGTTGGGTGTTCGTTGGGTGTTCCTTGGGTGTTCCTTGGATGTTCCTCGGATGTTCTTTGGATGTTCCTCGGATGTTCTTTGGATGTTCCTTGGGTTTTCCTTGAGTGTTCCTTGGTGAAGGTCAGGTGAACCTTGGGTGTTCCTTGGGTGTTCCTTGGATGTTCCTTGGGCGTTCTTTGGAATTTCCCTGGGGGAAGTTCAGGTGCTCCTCAGGTGCAGCTTGGGTGAAGGTTGGGAGGGTCTTGGCTGGGTTTTGGGTGTTCCTTGGTGGAACTCAGGTGAAGGTGAGCTTGAGCAGAGCTTGGGTGAAGGTTGGGTGTTCCTTGGTGAAGGTCAGGTGGATCTTGGGTGTTCCTTGGTGAAGGTCGGGTTTTGGGTGTTCCTTGGTGGATCTCAGGTCAAGGTGAGCTTGAGCAGAGCTTGGGTGTTCCTTGGGTGTTCCTTGGGTGTTCCTTGGTGAAGGTCAGGTGAACCTTGGGTTTTCCTTGAGTGTTCCTTGGTGAAGGTGAGGAGAAGCTTAGGTGTTCTTGAGTGTTCCTTGGATGTTCCTTGAGTGTTCCTTGGATGATCCTTGGGTGTTCCTTGGTGAAGGTCAGGTGGACCTCGGGTGTTCCTTGGGTATTCCTTAGATGTTCTTTGGTGAAGGTCAGGTGAACCTTGGGTGTTCCTTGGGTGTTCCTTGGGTGTTCCTTGGTGGAATTCAGGTGAAGGTGAGCTTGACCAGAGCTTGGGTGAAGGTTGGATGTTCTTTGATGAAGGTCAGGTGAACCTTGGGTGTTCCTTGGGTGTTCTTCGGGTGTTCCTTGGACTTTCCCTGGTGGAAGGTCAGGAGAACCTTGAGTATTCCTTGGGTGTTCCTTGAGTGTTCCTTGAGTGTTCCTTGGGTGTTCCTTGGGTGTTCCTTGAGTGTTCCTTGAGTGTTCCTTGAGTGTTCCTTGGGTGTTCTCTGGATGTTCCTTGGGTGTTCTTCGGGTGTTCCTTGGACTTTCCCTGGTGGAAGGTCAGGAGAACCTTGGGTGTTCCTTGGGTGTTCCTCAGGTGGAGCTTGGGTGAAGGTTGGGAGGGTCTTGGGTGCGTTTGGGGCATTCCCTGGGTGAAGGTCAAGTGGCCCTTGGACAACCCATTGGGCAACGCTTGGGTGGCAGGTGGGTGACCTTGGGCAAGACAAGGGGTGACACTGGGTAGCACTGGGTGACACTGGGTTGAGACTGGGTGGTGCTGGGTGACACTGGGGTGACACTGGGTGGCACTGGGTGACACTGGGTGACACTAGGTGGCACTGGATGATGCTGGGGTGACACTGGGTGGCACTGGGTGACACTGGGTGACACTGGGTGACACTGGGTGGCGCTGGGTGATACCGGCTCCACCCAGGGGTCTCAGCCCTGAGGCCACGTTCGAGGGGTCCGATGCCACCACCCCCAGGCTTTGAGGACGAGGATCCCTTCTTGGAGGAAGATGAAATCACCTCGCGGACCCTCTTCCCCGAGAGCTGGCTGTGGCAGGTGGAGCAGCTGACGGGGGATCCCAACGAGCTGGGGTGAGCCTGGACCTCCTGTGCCACCACCCCCCTGTGCCACCACCCTCCCACCCCACAGCCCAGCCTGGGCACCCTGTCCCCATCCAGCTTGGACATCTCTGGAGAGCAGTTATGGTCACCCCAAAGCCACACAAAGGTCCCTGCTAAACTCCCGGTCCAGCTCAGGGGTTCTTGGTCCACTCAGGGGTCATCTCCAAGCTCCTGGTCCTGGTTGGGGGTCTGTGGGGTGGGGACATCTTTGGGGACCAGGGAGGTCCCGCTGTGGGTTTGGGACATCTTTAGGGACCATGGAAGTCCAGCTGTGGGGCTGGGACATCTTTGGGGACCATGGAAGTCCCGCTGTGGGGCTGGGACATCTTTGGGGACCAGAGAAGTCCCATGGTGACACCCCCTGACCCTCTTGGTCACTCCTGTCCTCTCCAGGATCTCGGCCAAGACGGTGCCCGTGTTCCTGCAGGACTCCATCACCACCTGGGAGATCCTGGCCGTCAGCCTCTCCCCCACCAAAGGTATGGGGCCATGGAGGACAAGGGGGTTCCTGGGGCCAGCAGAACGTCCCCAAACCTCGTGAGGGGTCCCTGAGACCTGAAGGGTCCCCTAAAGCCTGGAGGGGTTCACCAGGATTTGAGGGATCTCCAGAATCTGAGGGGGAGATGCCCCAAAGCCTGGTGGCCATCCTTGGGATTTGAGGGATCTCCATGGAACTTGAGGGATCTCCTAAACTTTGGGATTCAAGGGGTCTCCTAAACCTTGGGAGGACTCTGTGGGTCTTGATGGATCTCCCAAACCTTGTGAGGATCCCACAGTTCTTGATGGATCTCCTAAACCTTGGGAGGATCCCACAGTTCTTGATGGATCTCCTAAACCTTGGGAGGATGCCACAGTTCTTGATGGATCTCCTAAACCTTGAGAGGAATCTGTGGGTCTTGATGGATCTCCCAAACCTTTTGAGGACTCTATGGGTCTTGATGGATCTCCCAAACCTTTTGAGGGCTCTGTGGGTCTTGATGGATCTCCCAAACCTTTTGAGGACTCCCTGGCCTTCCAGGGACCTCTGAAGACCTCGGGGCTGCCTTGGGGGCACGAGGTGTCCCCAGCCCCAAGGCCTCACGTGTCCCCAACCCCAGGGCTGTGCGTGGCCACCCCCTACGAGGTCACGGTGATGAAGCAGTTCTTCATCGACCTCCGCCTGCCCTACTCGGTGGTGAGGAACGAGCAGGTGGAGATCCGCGCCATCCTCTACAACTACATGCCACAAGACATCACGGTCAGCTGGGGACATTTTTTTGGGGACGCCAAAGGTCACCCTGTCCAGACCTCAGGTGTGACCTCCTTGTCACCGTCCAGGTGCGCGTGGAGCTGATCTACAACCCCGACCTGTGCAGCCCCTCCACGGCCAAGCGGCGCTTCCAGCAGGTGCTGCGGGTGAAGGCCGAGTCCTCGCGCGCCGTGCCCTTCGTCATCGTCCCCCTCAAGCTCGGCCAGCTGGACGTCGAGGTCAAGGCGTCCGTCCGTGACCGATACATGGGTGACGGGGTCAAGAAGAAGCTCCGGGTGGTGGTGAGTGGCCAAGAGTGGTGGCATCTACGTTCTTGAGATGCTCCCAGCATGGTGGCATCCATGGTGTTCTCCTTCAGTGTTGGGCGGCCACCATGGGTGGGCCAGGTCCACCGCAGCAGAGGTGGGGGGTGGGTGGTGGCACGTCCAGTCAGCCGTGGTGGCACCAAGGGGTCAGCGTGTGTGGCCAGTTTGGTTTGGTTGCATCATTGATTTGGTGTTTTCAATCAATATCTTCATTGATCACCTGGATGGGGTCAGGCTGACCATGGGACTCGATGCCCTCATTGATTTGGTATTTTTAATCAATATCTTCATTGATGAGATCACCAAAGCCAGGCTGACCATGGGACTCGATGCCTTCATTGATTTGGTGTTTTTAATCAATATCTTCATTGATGATCTGGGTGGGGTCACCAAGGTCAAGCTGACCATGGGACTTGATGCCCTCATTGATTTGATGTTTTCAATCAATATCTTCATTGGTGATCTGGGTGGGGTCACCAAGCTCAGGCTGACCATGGTGGCCACACAATGAAGTTGACCAAGACACAAGAGAGACCTTGGGGTCTCCAGGACCTCAGCGACCTGTGTGACCCGGTGTGGCCTCCTGGGGCTGTCCCCATGTGTCGCTGGGGGTACTGGTTTATACTGGGAGGCCTCTCCCAGTGGTCCAGAGGGGTTGGGACGGGGAGGACCCCAGAGCCAAGCCCACCTTCAGTGCCGGACTCTGCCCTGGACAGCCCGAGGGGATGCGGCTGGAGAAGACGGTGAAGATCGTGGAGCTGGACCCGCAGAAGAAGGGAGTCAGTGAGTGACATCTCTGGGCAGGTCCCACGGTGGCTTAGGGACATCTCTGGGGACTGAGGAGGTCCCACGGTGGCTTTGGGACATCTTTGGGGTCCATGGAAGTCCCACTGTGGGTTTGGGATGTCTTTGGGGACCAGGAAGGTCCCGTGGTGGGTTTGGGACACCTTTGGGGTCCATGGAGGTCCCACTGTGGGTTTGGGACATCTGGAGGGATCAAGGAGGAACCTCCAAGCTCAGGTTTGGGACAGCTTGGAGGACAGGGGACATCCCACCAGAGAACTGGGGCATCTCAAGGGACAAGGGACACCCTGATGTGGGGTGGGGCTGGGTCACCTCAGGGGAGGATTTGGGGTCACCACGGCCACCCCACCCCACAGACGGCGTGCAGGAGGAGCGGGTGAAGTCTGCCGACCTCTCGGACATCGTCCCCAACACCGAGTCGGAGACCAAAGTCAGCATCCAGGGTGAGCACCACGGAGAAGACACGTGGGGACAAGCTGGCTGGGGAGGGGGACAGGTGGGACATCTTGGGCGTGACACGTCCTCTCCTGGCGCAGGCAACCCCGTGTCCATCATCGTGGAGAAGGCCATCGATGGGGCCAAGCTGAAGCACCTGATCGTGACCCCGTCGGGCTGTGGGGAGCAGAACATGATCGGCATGACGCCCACGGTCATCGCCGTCCACTACCTGGACAACACCATGCAGTGGGAGAACTTCGGCATCGACCGCCGGGCCGGCGCCATCGAGCTGATCAAGAAAGGTGGGAACGGCCCCAGAAGGGAGGGGATGTCCTCAAAATGGTGGGAATGGCAACAAAATGGTGGGAATGTCCTCAAAATGGTGGGAATGTCCTCAAAATAGCGGGAACATCCTCAAAATGGTGGGAATGTCCTCAAAATGGTGGAATGCCCTCAAAATGGTGGGAATGGCGCCAAAATGGTGGGAACGGCCCCAAAAGTGGTGGGAACGTCCTCAAATAGTGGGAACGTCCTCAAAATGTGGGATGGCAACAAAAGTGGTGGGAACTGTCCTCAAAACCGTGGGAGCAGCCTCAAAATGGTGGGAATGGTACCAAAATGGTGGGAAAGTCCTCAAAATGGTGGGAACATCCTCAAATTTGTCATTGCATTGACCAATGGTTGGAGAACGTTGTTGGCTTGAAGTCATCACTGGCCATCCCTTGCATTGACCAACGGCTGGAGAACATTGGTGGCCCGCGGCCACCGCTTGCGTTGACCAACAGTTGGAGGCCATTGGTGGCCTGAAGCCCACCCAGGCCACCCCTCATGTTGACCAATGGCTGGAGAACATTGATGGCCTGAGGCCACCCCTTGCATTGACCAATGGCTGGAGGACATTGATGGCCTGAAGCCACCCCTCATGTTGACCAATGGCTGGAGGACATTGGTGGCCTGAAGCCCACCCAAGCCACCCCTCACGTTGGCCAATGGCTGGAGAACATTGATGGCCTGGGGCCACCCCTTGCATTGACCAAAAGTTGGAGGCCATTGGTGGCCTGAAGCCCACCCAGGCCACCCCTCCTGTTGACCAATGGTTGGAGAACATTGGTGGCCTGAAGCCCACCCAGGCCACCCCTCACGTTGACCAACAGCTGGAGAACATTGATGGCCTGAAGCCACCCCTCCTGTTGACCAACAGTTGGAGGACATTGATGGCCTGAAGCCCACCCAGGCCACCCCTCATGTTGACCAATGGCTGGAGAACATTGATGGCCTGAGGCCACCCCTTGCATTGACCAATGGCTGGAGGGCACTGGTGGCCTGAAGCCCACCCAGGCCACCCCTCACGTTGACCAATGGCCATCTCCTCGCAGGTTACACCCAACAGTTGGCCTTCCGCAAGCCCGACAGCTCCTACGCTGCCTTCACCAGCCGCTCCTCCAGCACCTGGTGAGGGACCTGCTGCCACCACCGCCACCACCCAGCCCAGGTGACACGGCCAGGTGTGACCCTCAGGTGTCCCCATGCCCAGGCTGACCGCCTACGTGGTGAAGGTGTTCGCCATGGCCAGGAAGCTGACGGACATCGAGCACAGCGAGATCTGCGGCCCCATGAAGTGGCTCATCCTCAACAAGCAGAAGCCGGACGGGGTCTTCCAGGAGGACGCGCCCGTCATCCATAAGGAGATGGTGGTAGGGGGACACCTCAACCCTGTCACTGCTGGTGGCCGAAGCTTGGGGGACCTCGGGTGGAGGGTGGGAGGGTTTGGGTGAAGGTCTGGTGAACTTTGGGTGTTCCTTGGGCGTTCCTTGGGTGAAGGTCCGGTGTTCCTTGGGTGCTTTTTGGGTATTCCTTGGGTGTTCCTTGGGTGAAGGTCAGGTAAACCTCAGGAATTCATTGAGTGTTCCTTGGTTGAAGTTTGGGTGGTTTTTGGGTGTTCCTTGGACATTCCCTGGGTGAAGGTCAGGT
Source organism: Agelaius phoeniceus (assembly GCF_051311805.1). Taxonomy (NCBI): domain Eukaryota; kingdom Metazoa; phylum Chordata; class Aves; order Passeriformes; family Icteridae; genus Agelaius; species Agelaius phoeniceus. The sequence goes on from NC_135296.1 coordinate 216,597, forward strand.
GAACCTCAGGAATTCTTTGAGTGTTCCTGGGTTGAAGTTCAGGTGGGTTTTGGGTGTTCCTTGGGTGCTTTTTGGGCGTTCCTTGGACATTCCTTGGGTGAAGGTCAGGTGAACCTCAGGAACTCTTTGAGTGTTCCTTGATTGAAGTTCGGGTGGGTTTTGGGTGTTCCTTGGGTGGTTTTTGGGTGTTCCTTGGAGTTTCCTGGGGTGAAGGTCAGGTGAAGGTCAAACATTCCTTGGGTGCTTTTTGGGTGTCCCTTGGGTGTCCCGTGGGTGTCCCTTGAGTGTTCCTCATGTGAAGGTAGGTGAAGGTCAGATATCCTTTGGATGTCCCTTGGGTGACATTTGAGTGTCCACTGGGTGTCCCTTGAGTGTCCCTTGGGTGTTCTTTGGGTGTCCCTTGATTGTCCCTTGGGTGTTCCTCACCTGAAGGTCACATGAAGGTCAAATATTCTTTGGGTGTCCCTTGGGCGTCCTTTGGGTGTTCCTTGGATGTTCCTTGGGTGTTCCTCACCTGAAGGTCAGGTGAAGGTCAGGTGAAGGTCAGATATTCTTTGGATCTCTCTTGGGTGTTCCTCACCTGAAGGTCACATGAAGGTCAGAGACCCTTTGGGTGTCCCTTGGGTGAAGTTTGGCTGTCCCTTGGCTGTCCCTTGGCTGTCCCTTGGCTGTCCCTTGGCTGTCCCTCGGACCGGTCAAGGACACATCTTTGGAATGAGCTGCTGGTGGACCACTGAGCTCTTGGAAAACCCCAATCCCGAGGTTTTTTCCCTCTTTTTCGTCCCGCAGGGAGGCTACGCCGGCGCCGAGCCCGAGGTGTCCCTCACCGCCTTCGTGCTCATCGCCCTGCAGGAGGCACGGGACATCTGCAAGGACCACATCAACGTGAGTGACCCCACAGGTGGCATTCCTGAGCTTCCAGACCGTCATGGAAGCCACCTGAGATGCCAAATTCTCCATCCTTGGTTCCCAGAGCTTGGACGACAGCATCAACAAGGCCGCCGGGTTCCTGGCGCGGCGCTACGAGCAGCTGGCCCGGCCCTACACGGTGGCCCTGGCGTCCTACGCGCTGGCCCTGGCCGGGAAGCTCAAGAGCGAGAGGGTCCTCATGAGGTTCTCCAAAGGTGACGTCTCAAGAGGGGTCAAATTGGGGTGAAAGGAGGTGGGTTTGGGTCCTCATGAGGTTCTCCAAAGTAGACACCCCAAGAGGGGTCAAAATTGAGGTGAAAGGAGGTGGATTTGGGTCCTCATGAGGTTCTCTAAAGGTGACACCAAACCTGGGGTGGAAATTGGTCCAGATTGGGGTGAAAGGAGGTGGGTTTGGGTCTTCAGGAGGTTCTCGAAAGGTGAGACCTCAACAGGGGTCAAAATTGAGGTTAAAGGAGGTGGGATTGGGTTCTCATGAGGTTCTCCAAAGGTGACACCAAAACTGGGGTGGAAATTGGTCAAAATTAGGGTGAAATGAGGTGGGTTTGGGTCTTCGGGAGGTTCTCCAAAGGTGACGTTTCAAGAGGGGTCAAACTGGGGTGAAAGGAGATGGGTTTGGGTCCTCATGAGGTTCTCCAGAACTGATCCTCACCCAGGGTTGGAATTTGGGGTCAGGGGAGGTGGTTTTGGGTCCTCCTGAGCTTCTCCAGAAGTGCTTTAGGACCCTCCTGAGATAACGCCTCACCCGGGGCCGTCATTTGAGGCCGGGCTGAGGTGGCCGTGGGGGTCCCTGGTGGCCGAAGGTGTCCCCGGTGTCCCCGCAGGCGGGGCCAGCTGGGAGGAGAGCAACGCCCGCACCTACAACATCGAGGGCACGTCCTACGCGCTGCTGGCCCTGGTGCAGATGGAGAAGGCCCAGCTGGCCGGGCCCGTGGTCCGGTGGCTGGCCCAGCAGAACTACTACGGAGGGGGCTACGGCTCCACCCAGGTGGGACACGGGGCAGCCCCGGCCACCGCGGGGACAGCCCCGGGACCCCCGGCGGCGCTGGGGGTGACAGGGAGGGGCGTGGTCGTTTTGGGGACGTCCTGGGTGGCGCAGGAGCCAAAGGGCGCTCGGAAGAGTTTGGGGAGCTCCAGGTGATGTCACCAAGGCCTGGTGACACTGGTGTCCCCTCAGGCCACCCCGGAGCCCTTGTGGGTTCTCCACCCAGTGTCCCCAAGCCCTGGTGACCCCGGTGTCCCCTCAGGCCTCCATTGTCACCCATGAGCCCTTGTGGGTTCTCCAGCAGTGTCCCCAAGCCCCAGGGACCCTGATGTCCCCTCAGGCCACCATCCTGGTGTTCCAAGTGCTGGCCCAGCACCAGGTGGACACAGAGCTGGTGTCCCCAAGCCCCGGTGACATCAAAGTCCCCTCAGGCCACCCATGAGCCCTTGTGGGTTCTCCACCCAGTGTCCCCAAGCCCTGGTGACCCCAGTGTCCCCTCAGGCCACCCCGAAGACCTTGTGGGTTCTCCACAAGTGTCCTCAAGCCCCAGTGACCCCAAAGTCCCCTCAGGCCACCCAGGAGCCCTTGTGGGTTCTCCATCAGTGTCCCCAAGCCCTGGTGACCCCGGTGTCCCCTCAGGCCACCCCAGAGCCCTTGTGGGTTCTCCATCAGTGTCCCCAAGCCCTGGTGACCCCAATGTCCCCTCAGGCCACCATCCTGGTGTTCCAAGCGCTGGCCCAGCACACACAGGTGGTGTCCCCAAGCCCTGGTGACCCCAATGTCCCCTCAGGCCACCATCCTGGTGTTCCAAGCGCTGGCCCAGCACACACAGGTGGTGTCCCCAAGCCCCGGTGACCCCAATGTCCCCTCAGGCCACCATCCTGGTGTTCCAAGCGCTGGCCCAGTACCAGGTGGCCGCGCAGGCCCAGGAGCAGCTGGAGCTGGACGTGTCGGTGCTGCTGCCGCGCCGCGCCAGCCCCATCAAGTACCGCATCGAGAACCGCAACGCGCTGGTGGCGCGCTCCGCCGAGGTAACGTCCCTGGCACCTGGCACCTGTCCTTGTCCTTGGCACCTGTCCTTGGCACCTGTCCCTGGCACCTGTCCTTGTCACCTGTCCTTGGCACCTGTCCTTGGCACCTGTCCCTGGCACCTGTCCTTGGCACCTGTCCCTGTCCCTGTCCTTGGCACCTGTCCCTGGCACCTGTCCCTGTCCTTGGCACCTGTCCTTGGCACCTGTCCCTGTCCATGTCATCTGTCCTTGTCACCTGTCCTTGGCACTGTCACCTGTCCCTGTCCCTGTCCCTGTCCCTGTCCTTGCCACCTGTCCTTGTCCCTGTCCCTATTACCTGTCCCTGTTACGTGTCCCTCTCCCTGTCCCTGTCCCCTGTCCCCTGGCATTGTCACCTGTCCCTGTCACCCCTGCGTCTCCTCGTTGGACAATCCCCTCCCATCACCATGGCCACCGTTGTCCCTTCCGTGTCCCCTCCTGTCCCCTCTGTGGCCTCTCAAGGTTTGGGATGTCTCAGCCCCTTGTCACCTGTCACTTTGTCACCCTGTCCCCTGGCATTGTCACCTGGCACTGTCACCTCTGGGTCTCCTCGTTGGACGATCCCGTCCCATCACCACGGCCACCGTTGCCTTTGTCCCTTCCCTGTCCCCTCTGTGTGCTCTCAACTCTGTGGACATCCCTGGTTCCTATCCCCTCCCAACATCCCCTGTCCCTCCTGGGGATGTCCCCTGTCCCCTCCCAATGTCCCCAATGTCCCCTGTCCCCTCCCAATGTCCCCTGTCCCTCCTGGGGATGTCCCCTGTCTCATTCCCAATGTCCCCAATGTCCCCTGTCCCCTCCCAATGTCCCCTGTCCCTCCTGGGGACGTCCCCTGTCTCCTTCCCAATGTCCCCTGTCCCCTCCCAATGTCCCCTGTCCCCTCCTGGGGACGTCCCCTGTCTCCTTCTCAATGTCCCCAATGTCCCCTGTGCCCTCCCAGTGTCCCCTGTCGCCTTCCCAATGTCCCCTGTCCCTCCTGGGGACGTCCCCTGTCGCCTTCCCAATGTCCCCTGTCCCTCCTGGGGACATCCCCTGTCTCCTTCCCAATGTCCCCAGTGTCCCCTGTCCCCTCCCAATGTCCCCTGTGCCCTCCCAATGTCCCCAGTGTCCCCTGTGCCCTCCCAATGTCCCCTGTCCTTCCCAACATCCCCTGTCCCTTCCCAACGTCCCCTGTCCCATCCTGATGTCCCCAATGTCCCCTCCCAGTGTCCCCTCCGATGTCCCCACCGTCCCCTGTCCCCTCAGACCAAGCACAACGAGGACCTCACGGTCAAGGCCGAGGGTGTGGGCAAAGGGGACAATGACAGTGGTGACCGTGTACCACGTCCCCAGTGTCCCCAGTGTCCCCTCCCAATGTCCCCTCCTGATGTCCCCAATGTCCCCTGTCCCCTCCCAATATTTCCTCCTGATGTCTCCTGTCCTTTACCAACATCCCCTGTCCCTTCCCAATGTCCCCAATGTCCCTGTCCCTTCCCGATGTCCCCTCCCGATGTCCCCAATGTCCCCTCCCAATGTCCCCTCCGATGTCCCCACCGTCCCCTGTCCCCTCAGACCAAGCACAACGAGGACTTCACGGTCAAGGCCGAGGGCGTGGGCAAGGGGACAATGACAGTGGTGACCGTGTACCACGCCAAGGTCCCCGAGAGGGAGGACAAGTGTGACAAGTTCCACCTGAGCGTGGACGTGGAGGAGGTCAACAAGGGTGGGTCCCCAACTGTCCCCTCCCTGTCCTGGCGGTGTCACCGCCAGCCCCTCCCCGCGTCCCCTCTGTGAGCGCCCCGTGTCACCTTCGATGTCACCTCGGTGTCCCCACCCAGGCAGGGAAGAGGAGGATATCATCAGGACGGTCAAGATCAACATCTGCACCAGGTGGGGACACTGGGGACACTGGGGACAGTGGGGACAGTGGGGACAGGGAGAAGGGGAGGAAGGGACATCGGGGACAGGGAGGAAAATGGGGACAGTGGGGACAGTGGGGACAGTGGGGACAGTGGGGACAGGGAGAAGGGGAGGAAGGGACACTGGGGACAAGGAGGAAAATGGGGACATTGGGGACATCAGGGACAGGGTGAGGACATTGGGGACATTGGGGACAGGGACAGCCGAGAAAGTATGGGGACACTGGGGACACTGGGGACACTGGGGACACTGGGGACAGAGAGGGGATGTTGGGGACAGGGACATCGGGGAGAGGATGGGGACATTGGGAACACTGGGGACATTGAGGACATTGGGGACCATGGGACAGGGACATCAGGGAAAGGATGGGGACACTGGGGACACTGGGGACACTGGGGACACTGGGGACATTGGGGACCATGGGACAGGGACATCAGGGAAAGGATGGGGACACTGGGGACACTGGGGACACTGGGGACACTGGGGACATGGTGGGGAATGGGATGGAGGGACACAGGGGACACTGGGGACAGCGGGGACAGGGATGGTGACACTGGGGACAAAAAGCACTCACCTTGTGCCATGGGGGCGTTGGGGACATCGGGAGGGACAGGGGGGTGGGGACAGGCGGGGTGGCCTCAGCTGTGTCCCCACAGGTACCTGGACACCGTGGATGCCACCATGTCCATCCTGGACGTGTCCATGCTCACGGGATTCACACCGGACGTGCAGGACCTCAGGAGGGTCAGTGAGGGGACACGGGGACACCACAGGGGACATGGGGACACCATAGGGGGACATGGGGACACTGGGGGAACATGGGGACACCACAGGGGGACATGGGGACACCACAGGGGGACATGGGGACACTGTGGGGACATGGGGACACCACAGGGACACGGGGACACTGTGGGGATATGGGGACACCACAGGGGGACATGGGGACACTGCGGGCACATGGGGACAAAGACAAGGGACCCCAAGTCTTTGTGCCATCATGTGCCACCATGTCCCCTTGTTGCCACACGTGTGTCCTTGTGTCCCCACGTCCTTGCTGTCCCCATGTGTCCCCACGGTCCTGGTGTCACACTGTCCCCAGTGTCACGCTGTCCCCAATGTCCCCAATGTCACCGTGTCCCTGTCCCCAGCTGTCCGAGGGCGTGGACAGGTACATCTCCAAGTTCGAGCTGGACCAGGACAAAGAGCGGAGCAACGTCGTCATTTACCTGGACAAGGTGGGGACACTGGGGACACTGGGGACACGGGGGTGGGGATGGGACTGGGATGGTGACAGGGACAAAGTGGGACAATGACAAGGTGGGACAGGGATAGGACGGATGGGGACACAGGGGTGGGGACATGATGGGACAGGAACGGGGACAGGGATGGGGACAGGGATGGGGACAGGATGGGACAGGGACATGATGGGACAGGGACAGGGACAAGGGGGGACAGGGATGGGGACAAGGGCAGGGACAGGGATGGGATGGCACAGGGGTCAGGATGGAGTTGGGGACGGGCAGGGACAGGAGGGGGACAGGGCTGGGGACAGGGACAGGGCTGGGGACAGGGGTGGTGACAGCAACAGTGTCAAGGTGGTGACAAGGGCAGGGATGGGTGGGGACAGCACGGGGACATGGCTGGGGACAGGACCGGGTGCGCTGGGGAGGTGGCTCGCAGCCTGTCTGAGTGCCACCCCCCTGTCCCTGTCCCTGTCCCCTGTCCCCTGCCTGTGTCCCCGTCCCCATCCCTGTCCCTGTCCCCTGCCTGTGTCCCCTGTCCCTGTTCTCATCCCCATGGCTGTCCCTGTCCCCATCAATGTCCCCTGTCCCTGTCCCCTGTCCCTGTCTCCATCCCTGTCCCTGTCCCCACGCTGTCCCCAGGTGTCACACAGGGCCCAGGAGTGTTTCGCCTTCAAGGCCCACCAGAGGTTCCAGGTGGGGCTGATCCAGCCCGCGGCCGTCAGCGTCTACAGCTACTACAGCATCGGTGTGTGACTGTCATTGTCACTGTCACTGTCACTGTCACTGTCACTGTCCCTGTCACTGTCACTGTCACTGTCTACAGCTACTACAGCATCGGTGTGTGACTGTCACTGTCATTGTCACTGTCCCTGTCACTGTCACTGTCACTGTCCCTGTCACTGTCACTGTCTACAGCTACTACAGCATCGGTGTGTGACTGTCACTGTCATTGTCACTGTCCCTGTCACTGTCACTGTCACTGTCCCTGTCACTGTCACTGTCTACAGCTACTACAGCATCGGTGTGTGACTGTCATTGTCATTGTCACTGTCACTGTCACTGTCATTGTCACTGTCTACAGCTACTACAGCATTGGTGTGTGACTGTCACTGTCACTGTCCCTGTCACTGTCACTGTCTACAGCTACTACAGCATCGGTGTGTGACTGTCACTGTCACTGTCATTGTCACTGTCACTGTCCCTGTCCCTGTCCCTGTCACTGTCACTGTCACTGTCTACAGCTACTACAGCATCGGTGTGTGACTGTCCCTGTCACTGTCACTGTCACTGTCCCTGTCCCTGTCACTGTCACTGTCTACAGCTACTACAGCATCGGTGTGTGACTGTCCCTGTCACTGTCCCTGTCACTGTCACTGTCCCTGTCACTGTCACTGTCCCTGTCTACAGCTACTACAGCATCGGTGTGTGATTGTCATTGTCACTGTCCCCATCCCTGTCCCTGTCCTCGTTGCCACCCAGGTCACCTGGGTCACCTCTGTCACCTGTGTCCCCATCTCCTTGTGTCCCCCTGCCTGATGTCCCCCGCTGTTCCCATGTCTCCTGCTGTCCCCGCTGTCCCAGCTATCCCCAGCTGTCCCCTGTTGTCCTCACTGTCCCCAGCTGTCCCTGCTGTCCCCGCTGTCCCCCGCTGTCCCCTGATGTCCCCGTGTCCCCGCAGACGATCGCTGCACCCGGTTCTACCACCCGGACAAGGAGGGAGGGAAACTGAACAAGATCTGCCAGGGGGACGTTTGTCGCTGCGCCGAAGGTGACACGGGGACACGGGGACAGGGTGGGACACGTCATGGCCATGGTGGGGACGCGTCACGGTCATGGTGGGACACGGGGACAGGGTGGGACACGTCATGGTCATGGTGGGGACGTGCCACGGCCATGGTGGGACACATTGATGTGATGGGGACGTGTCATGGCCATGGTGGGACACGATGTGATGGGACACGTCATGGTCATGATGGGGACGTGTCACGGCCATGGTGGGACACATTGGTGTGATGGGGATGTGTCATGGCCATGGTGGGACACATCAATGATGAGATGTCACATGTGACTGTGATGGGGACATGTCCTGGCCAAGATGGGACACGTCGATGTGATGGGACACGTCATGGTCATGGTGGGGATGTGTCATGGTCATGGTGGGACACAATGTGATGGGACACGTCATGGCTGTGATGGGACACGTCATGGCCATGGTGGGACACATCAGTGATGAGATGTCACATGCCACCATGATGGGGACGTGTCATGGCTATGGTGGAGACATGTCCTGGCCATGGTGGGACACGTTGATGTGATGGGACACTTCATGGCCATGGTGGGACATGTCATGGTCATAGTGGGACACATCAATGATGCGATGTCACGTGTCACTGTGATGGGGACATGTCCTGGCCAAGATGGGACACGTTGATGTGATGGGAGACATCATGGCCATGGTGGGACACATCAATGATGCGATGTCACATGTCACCATGATGGGGACATATTGTGGCCATGATGGGACACAATGTGATGGAACACTTCATGGCCATGGTGAGGCACATCAGTGATGAGATGTCACATGTCCTGGCCATGGTGGGACACGTTGATGTGATGGGACACTTCATGGCCATGCTGGGGACATGTCATTGTGGGACATGGTCATAGTAGGACACATCAATGATGAGATGTCACATGTCACCATGGTGGGGACATATGGTCATGGTGGGACACGATGTGGTGGGACACTTCACGGCCATGATGGGGACACGTCCCTGCTGTGGTGGGACACGTCATGACCCTGGTGGGGACACATCATTGATGAGATGTCACATGTCATAACTGTGATGGGGACACGTCCCTGCCACAGCTGACCTTGTCATGGCTGTGTCCCCGTGATGTCCCCACGATGTCCCCACGGTGTCCCCACAGAGAGCTGCTTCAAGCGCCAGGAGGAGCCCAGGGACATCACGGTCAACCAACGCATCGAGAAGGCCTGCGAGCCCGGGGTGGACTTCGGTGGGACATGGGGACAGTGGGGACACTGGGGACAATGGAGGCAATGGGGGCAATGGGGACATCAGGGATGTTGGGGACAATGGGGATACTGGAGGACAATGGGGACATTGGGGATGTTGGAGACATCAAGGATATTGGGGACATTGGGGGACATTGGGGACATCAGGGACATTGGGAGTGGACATTGGGGACATAGGGGACAATGGGGACATCAGGGACATTGGGGGTGGACATCAGGGACATTGGGGACATAGGGGACAATGGGGACATTGCAAGCATTGGGGGCAACAGGGACATGGGGGACACTGAGGACATCAGGGACATTGGGGGACACTGGGGACATCAGGGACATTGGGGACATTGGGGGACAATGGGGACATTGGGGGATTGGGACATTGGGGACATTGGGAGTGGTCATTGGGGACACTGGGGACATGGGGTGATAAGGGATCATGGCGGGTGGCGTTAGGGACATCGGGGACATTGCAGGAGCAGGGAGGGAGACGGTGGGGACAGGGGACACGGAAGGGCCACCCTGGCGGGGGTGACTGTCCCCATTGTCCCCAATGTGTCCCCTGGCAGTGTACAAGGTGAGGCTGCTGGCACAGGAGGAGACCCCGGCCTACGACAATTACATCATGGAGGTGCTGTCGGTCATCAAGATGGGTACGGCCACCATGGGGGGGACAAGGCCACCATGGGGGGGACAAGGCCACCACGGGGGGGGACAAGGCCACCATGGGCTGGGGACAAGGCCACCATGGGCTGGGGACAAGGTCACCATGAGGGAGGACATGGTGGGGGTCACCTGGAGATGGGGACACTCAAGTGCGCTGGTTGGGGACAGCCAGGTGGGTCAGTGTCACCCAACTGGGGTCGGTGTCACCCAAGTGGGGTCGATGTCAGCCAAGAGAGTTTGGGGACACGCAGGTGGGTTGATGTCATCTGGGTGGGGTTGGTGTCACCCAGCTCTGGTCGGTGTCACCCAAGGGAGTACAGGGACACCTGGGTGGGGCTGGTGTCACCCAGGTGGGGTCGGTGTCACCCAGCTGGGGTCAGTGTCACCCAATTGGGGTCATTGTCACCCATGTGGGATTGGTGTCACCCCAGTACATTGGGGACACCAAGGCTGCTGGCAAAGCTGGAGGCACCCGGTGCCACCACAGCTGGTGCCACTGTGGGGGTGCTGCCACCACGGCTGCCCTGTTTGGTGGGTGGAGGTGACACGGTGCCATCACGGTGCCATCACGGTGACATCACAGTGCCATCACGGTGCCATCATGGTGACACGGTGACACCATGGTGACAGGCACAGACGAGAACCCGGCCGGCAGCAACAGGACCTTCGTGAGCCACCAGCAGTGCAGGGACAGCCTGAGGCTGCAGAGGGGACAGGACTACCTGGTCTGGGGACAGGCCAGCGACCTCTGGGCCAGCGGCAGACAGTAGGACACGGGCACAATGTCCCCAATGTCCCCTGGGTCCCCACTGTCCCCATTGTCCCCACTGACCCCATTGTCCCCTGTGTCCCCGGTGTCCCCATTGTCCCCTGGGTCCCCACTGTCCCCATTGTCCCCTGGGTCCCCACTGTCCCCATTGTCCCCACTGACCCCATTGTCCCCACTGACCCCATTGTCCTCTATATCCCCATGGTCCCCATTGTCCTCTGAATTCTCAATGTCCCCATTGTCCCCATTGTCCCCATTGTCCCCACTGTCCCCATTGTTCCCTGTGTCCCTGGTGTCCCCATTGTCCTCTATATCCCCATTGTCCCCATTGTCCCCACTGACCCCATTGACCCCCATATCCCCATTGTCCTCATTGTCCCCATTGTCCCTCTATCGCCATTGTCCCCTGTGTCCCCTGTGTCCCCACTGTCCCCATTGTCCCTATTGCCCCTATATCCCCATTGTTCCCATTGTTCCCTAAATTCCCAATGTCCCCATTGTCCCCATTGTCCCCGCTGTCCCCTATATCCCCACTGTCCCCATTGTCCCCTATATTCCCTTTATCCCCACTGTCCCCATTGCCCCCATATCCCCATTGCCCCCATTGTACACTGAATTCCCAATGTCCCCATTGCCCCATTGCCCCCATTGTCCCCATTGTCCCCTGTGTCCCCATTGTCTCTACTGTCCCCATGTCCCCATGGCTGTCCCCGTGTCCCCATGGCTGTCCCTGGTGTCCCCAGGTACAGGTACCTGATTGGGAAGGACACCTGGCTGGAGCAGTGGCCCTCGGAGGCCGCGTGCCAGGACGCGCTGCTCCAGCGCCGCTGCCAGGACTTCGTCGAGTTCTCCGAGAACATGGCGTTCTTTGGCTGTCCCACCTGAGTCCCCGAGGTGCCACCACCCTGGGGTGCCACCAACCCTGGGGTGCCACCAACCCTGGGTGTCACCAACCCTGGGGTGTCACCACCCTGGGTGTCACCAACCCTGGGGTGTCACCAACCCTGGGGTGTCACCAACCCTGGGGTGCCACCACCCTGGGTGTCACCTACCCTGGGTGTCACCAACCCTGGGGTGCCACCAACCCTGGGTGTCACCAACCCTGGGTGTCACCACCCTGCTGGTGGCACCCGGTTCTGGGGTGTCACCGCTCTTGTCCGGTCACTTTTTGTCCCCTCCCCGCCTTTGTTTGTTTTGGGTTTTTTTGGTTAAAAAAGTCATTTCTGAGCAATTGGCTTTGGTGTGTCCTTGAAGGGGGGGACATGGCAGGGGACATGGGGACACCAAGGGGACGTGGGGACATCACAGGGGACATGGGGACACCATGAGGGTCAGCAGGACACCACAGGGTCAAGGGACCCCAATCCCCACACCCCAAAATCTGCACTCCACATTTCCCACCCCAAATTCCGCACCCCAAACCCTGCACTCCAAACTCCGCACCCCAAATTCTGCACCCCCAAACCCTGCACCTCAAATTCTGCACCCCACATTTCACACCCCAAATTTTGCACCCCAAATCCCACCCCCCAAACTCCGCCCCTCCAAACCCTGAACCCCACATTTCTGCACCTCCAAACCCTGAACCCCACATTTCACACCCCAAACTCTGCACCCCACATTTCTCACCCCAAATTTTGCGCCCTAAACCCCACACCCCAAACCCCACACCCCAAATTTCTGCACCCCAAACCCTGCACCCCACCTTTCACACCCCAAACTCTGGACCCCAAATTCTGCACCCCAGACTCAGCACCCCAAATTCTGCCCCTCCAAACCCCACACCCCAAAATCTGCACTCCACATTTCCCACCCCCAAACCCCACACCCCAAATTTTGCACCCCAAACTCTGCACCTCCAAACCCCGCTCCCCACATTTCACACCCCAAATTTTGCACCCTAAACCCCACACCTCAAACCCCACGCCCCAAATTTCTGCACCCCACATTTCCCACCCCAAGGCCTGCCCCCCTCATTTCTCATCCCAAACCCTGCACCCGCATTTCCCACCCCCAAACCCCGCACCTGGGGCAGTTTTGGGGGGGTCTCTGGGGCATTTCTACGCTGCTGCCCTCACCTGCCCCTGCCTCCACCTCGGCGCAAGAGAGAACAGGTGTGCCCAGGTGTGCCCAGGTGTGCCCAGGTGTGTAATGGGTGTGCCCAGGTGTGCCATGGGTGTGCCCATGTGTGTCCAAGATGTCCCAGGTGTGCCCAGGTGTGTCTGAGATGTCCCAGGCGTGCCCCAAGTGTGTCCAAGATATTCCAGGTGTGCCCAGGTGTGCCCCAAGTGCCCCTAGGTGTGTAATGGGTGTGCCCAAGTGTGTCCCAGGTGTGCCCCAAGTGCCCCCAGGTGTACCCAGGTGTGTCCAGGTGTGTCCTATGTGTATCCCAGGTGTGTCCCCAGGTGTGTCCAGGTGTGTCCCAAGTGTACCCCAAGATGTCCCAGGTGTGTCTCAGGTGCCCCCAGGTGTACCCAGGTGTGCAATGGGTGTGCCCAGGTGTGTCTGAGATGTCCCAGGTGTGCAAGGTGTGTCTCAGGTGTGCCCCAAGTGCCCCCAGGTGTGTCCCAGGTGTATCCAGGTGTGTCCAAGATGTCCCAGGTCTGTCCCAGCTGTCCCCAGGTATATCCCAGGTGTCCCCAGGTGTGTCCCCAGGTGTGTCCCAGCTGTCCCCAGGTGTGTAATGGGTGTGTAATGGGTGTGTCCCCAGCTGTCCCCAGCTGTCCCCAGGTGTGTCCCTCCCCTCCCCCACAGCCGTTCCCGTTTCTCTGTTTTTTTATCTCCAAATCTTTTCCATGAAAATACAAAAAATATCCCGGGGGGGGGAGGGGCCAGCAGGTGACACCGGGGGGGGGGGGGGGAGGGGGGGGCTGGGGGTGTGACAGCGCCAGGTGACACCAGGTGGGGGTGACTGACAGTGTGTGACAGGTGACAGGTATGTGACAGTGACAGTGTGTGTGACAGTGACAGGTGTGTGACAGGTGTGTGACAGGTGACAGTGTGTGACAGTGACGGTGTGTGACAGTGACAGTGTGCGACAGGTGCCACTGTGTGACAGTGTGTGACAGTGACAGTGTGTGACAGTGACAGTGTGTGTGACAGTGACAGGTGTGTGACAGGTGACAGTGTGTGACAGGTGAGTGACAGTGACAGGTGTGTGACAGTGACAGGTGTGTGACAGGTGTGTGACAGTGGCAGTGTGTGACAGTGACAGTGTGTGACAGGTGTGTGACAGTGTCAGTGTGTGACAGTGTGTGACAGTGTGTGACAGGTGTGTGACAGTGACAGGTGTGTGACAGTGACAGGTGTGTGACAGTGTGTGACAGTGAGTGACAGGTGTGTGACAGTGACAGGTGTGTGACAGTGACAGTGTGTGACAGGTGTGTGACAGTGACAGTGTGTGACAGTGAGTGACAGGTGTGTGACAGTGACAGGTGTGTGACAGGTGTGTGACAGTGACAGTGTGTGACAGTGTGTGACAGTGACAGGTGTGACAGTGACAGGTGTGTGACAGGTGTGTGACAGTGACAGGTGTGACAGTGTGTGACAGTGACAGTGTGTGACAGTGACAGGTGTGACAGTGACAGGTGTGTGACAGTGACAGGTGTGTGACAGGTGTGTGACAGTGACAGGTGTGTGACAGTGACAGGTGTGACAGGTGTGTGACAGTGACAGGTGTGACAGGTGTGTGACAGTGACAGGTGTGACAGTGACAGGTGTGTGACAGTGTGTGACAGTGTGTGACAGTGACAGGTGTGACAGGTGTGTGACAGGTGTGTGACAGGTGTGTGACAGGTGTGTGACAGTGACGGTGACTGGCTCAGGTGGCACTGGGGGGGACACACAAAGGATTTGGGGGTCCCCAGGCCTGGGGGGTCCCCAGGGAATTTTGGGGGGGCTCCCAGGGGGGGGGCTCAGGGCACTTTGGGGGTCCAGCAGATTTTGGGGGGGGGGGGTTCCAGCTTTTGGGGGGTTCCCCCCTAATTATGGGGGGCCCCAATCCCTTGGGGGGGTCCCGGGAGGTTTCGGGGGGTCCCCAATCCCACAGGCCCTGGGGGGGTTTTGGGGTCCCCATTTGGGGGGAACCCAGGGGTTTTGAGGTTTCCCGGGGTTTTGAGGGTGCTGGGATTTTGGGGTCCCCATCAAGAGGGGTCCCAGTGGTTTTTGGGGTGTCCCAGAGGTTTGGGGTCCCCAATCCTGGGGGGTTTCGGGGTCCCTGTTCAAGACAGTCCCGGGATTTTTGGGGTCCCAGCAGTTTTTGGGGTGTCCCAGGATTTTGTAGTGTCCCAGGGAGTTTTGGGGTGTCCTGATTCAGGGGAGCCCCTGGGAGTTTTGGGGGTGTCCCAGGGTTTTGGGGTCCCCAATCCTGAGGGGTTTTGGGGTCCCCATTCGGGGGGCACCCAGGGGTTTTTAGGGTCCCAGCGGTTTTTGGGGTTTCCCGGGGTTTTGAGGGTCCTGGGATTTTGGGGTCCCCGAGTTTTTGGGGTGTCCCAGAGTTTTGGGGTCCCCATTCGGGAGGGTCCCAGGATTTTTGGGGTCCCAGCAGTTTTTGGGGGTCCCAGGATTTTGGGGTCCCCATTCAGGGATGTCCAGTTGGTTTTGGGGTCCCCATTCAGGGGGGTGTCCTGGGGTTTTTGGGGTGTCCCAGGGAGTTTTGTAGTGTCCTGCAGTTTTTGGGGTCCCAGTGCTTTTGGGGTCCTGATTTGGGGGTGTCCCAGGGTTTTGGGGTCCCAGTGGTTTTGTGGTCCCGGTTTTTGGGGATCCCGGGGTTTTGGGGTTCCCATTTGGGAGCGTCTCGGGGTTTTGGGGTCCCCATTTGGGGGTGTCCCAGGATTTTTGGGTGTCCCGGGTTTTGGGGTCCCAGTGGTTTTTGGGTTCACAGTGGTTTTTGGGGTGTCCTGGGGTTTTAGGGTCCCAGTAGTTTTTAGGGTCCCAGTGGTTTTGGGTGTCCTGGGTTTTGGGGTCCCCATTTAGGGGCGTCTCAGGGTTTTGGGGTCCCCATGTAGGGGTGTCTCGGGGTTTTTGGGGTCCCGGGTTTTAGGGTCCCCATTTGGGGGTGTCCCAGGGTTTTGGGGTCCCCATGTAGGGGTGTCTCGGGGTTTTTGGGGTCCCGGGTTTTGGGGTCCCCATGTGGGGGTGTCCCAGGGTTTTGGGGTCCCCATTTGGGGGTGTCCCAGGGTTTTGGGGTCCCCGTTTGGGGGTGTCTCGGGGTTTTGGGCTCCCGGCGGTTTTGGGGTCCCCCCCAGGTGTTTTTGGGGTCCCAGTTTCGGGGCTCTCAGCACCGCCCGGCCTTGGCGTCGCCGATGGCGCCCCAGACGTCGAACACGAACTCGTCCGGGAAGGCGAAGTCGCCGAGCTGAGCGTCCAGAGCCTCGGCCAGAGCGTCGGGGTCACGGGCGTCACGGCCCAGCTCCACCATGGTGGCCGCTGTGGGGACATTGGGGACACATTGGGGACATTGGGGACACATTGGGGACATTGGGGACACACTGGGGTCACAGGCGTCACGGCCCAGCTCCACCATGGTGGCCGCTGTGGGGACATTGGGGACACTGTCAGGGACATTGGGGACACATTGGGGACATTGGGGACACACTGGGGTCACAGGCATCACGGCCCAGC
This sequence comes from Agelaius phoeniceus, assembly GCF_051311805.1. Taxonomy (NCBI): domain Eukaryota; kingdom Metazoa; phylum Chordata; class Aves; order Passeriformes; family Icteridae; genus Agelaius; species Agelaius phoeniceus. The sequence continues at coordinate 232,789 of NC_135296.1, forward strand.
TCCACCATGGTGGCCGCTGTGGGGACATTGGGGACACATTGGGGACATTGGGGACACATTGGGGACACATCGGGGTCACGGCCCAGCTCCACCATGGTGGCCGCTGTGGGGACATTGGGGACACATTGGGGACATTGGGGACACATTGGGGACACTGTCAGGGACATTGGGGACACACTGGGGTCACGGGCGTCACGGCCCAGCTCCACCATGGTGGCGGCTGTGGGGACATTGGGGACATTGGGGACACATTGGGGACACATTGGGGACATTGGGGTCACATTGGGGTCACATTGGGGTCACGGGCGTCGCGGCCCAGCTCCACCATGGTGGCGGCTGTGGGGACATTGGGGACACATTGGGGACACATTGGGGACACATTGGGGACATGGGGGACATTTGGGACATTGGGGACATTGGGGACACATTGGGGACATGGGGACATTGGGGACATTGGGGACACTGTCAGGGACACTGGGGACATTGGGGACATTGGGGGACATCAGGGGACATTGGGGACAGAGATGGGGACATGGGGGGACAGTCCAGGGGTCCCAGGGGGTTTTGGGGGGGTCCCCAGGATTTTGGGGTCCTGGATTTTGGGGCTCCCCCAGCTCGCAGGGCCTGGGGGGTTTGGGGCAATGGGGGCAGTTTGGGGTGATCCCGGGGGGTTTTTTGGGGGTTCCCCTGGGATTTTGGGGTCCCGGATTTTGGGGTCCCGGATTTTGGGGTCCCGGATTTTGGGGTCCCCGGGATTTTGGGGGGCTCACCCAGCTCGCTGTCCTGGATCCCCCTGGAGCTCTTCAGCAGAGCCCGGGGGGATTTGGGGTGATGGGGGCAGTTTTGGGGTAATCCTGGGGGTGTTTTTTAGGGGGTTTCCCGGGATTTTGGGGTCCCTCAGGATTTTGGGGTCCCCGGGATTTTGGGGGGCTCACCCAGCTCGCTGTCCCGGATGCCCATGTAGCTCTCCAGCAGATCGTCCACCTTGGCCACCGCGCGCTCCTCGAACGCCGACGGCTGCGGGAGTTTGGGGCAGTTTGGGGCAGTTTGGGGCAGTTTGGGGGATCCCCGAGGGTCCCAAGGGGATTTTGGGGGGTCCCCGAGGATCCCAAAGGGATTTTGAGGGACCCCTGGCAGTTTTGGGGTCCCCAGAGGATATTTTGGGGTTCCCATGGATATTTTGGGGTGGTTTTGGGGCGGTACCTGCTCCTGCAGCGTGGCCACTTTTGGGGTCTCTAGGGGATGTTTTGGGGTGGTTTTGGGGTGATTTTGTGCTGTTTTGGGTCCATACTGGCTCCTGCAGTGTGGCCGGTTTTGGGGGTGGTTTTGGGGTGTTTTGGGGGTGATTTTGGGGTGATTTTGGGGTGTTTTTGGGGTGATTTTTTGCCAATTTTGGTCCCTACCTGCTCCTGTCAGCGTGGCCGGTTTTGGGGGTGATTTTGGGGTGTTTTTGGGGTGTTTTTGGGGTGGTTTTGGTCCCTACCTGCTCCTGCAGTGTGACCAGTTTTGGGGTGTTTTTTGGGGTGTTTTTGGGGTGATTTTGGGGTGTTTTTGGGGTGTTTTGGGGGTGGTTTTGGGGTGTTTTTTGGGTGTTTTTGGGGTGGTTTTGGGGTGATTTTGGGGTGATTTTGGGGGTGTTTTTGGGGTGATTTTGGGGTGTTTTTGGGGTGTTTTTGGGGTGTTTTTGGTCCCTACCTGCTCCTGCAGCGTGGCCGGGCCCCTCGAGCGCAGCCTCAGCGTCCCCCGGCCCGAGAGCACCTGGGGGGGCCCCCCCCGAGCCGAGACCCCCCCGGAGCGGGGCCCGACCCCGTCTGGGGACAGAGAGGGGACACGGGGGTCACACAGGGGTCACACAGGGGTCACAGAGGGGTCACAGAGGGACAGAGAGGGGACACAGGGGGGTCACAGAGGGGTCACACAGGGGTCACACAGGGGACACAGAGGGGACAGGGAGGGGACAGGGAGGGGACACAGAGGGGTCACACAGGGGTCACAGAGGGGACACACGGGGTCACACAGGGGTCACACGGGTCACAGAGGGACAGGGAGGGGACACACGGGTCACACAAGGGAGGACACAGGGGTCACACAGGGGTCACAGAGGGGACACAGGGGAGGACACAGGGGTCACAGAGGGGTCACAGGGGACACACAGGGGACACACAGGGGTCACACAGGGGTCACACAGGGGGTCCCCATTGCGAGGGCACCTTCAGACCTTCCCAGTACAGCCCAGTTCAATCCCAGTGCTCCCAGTTCAATCCCAGTGCTCCCAGTACCCACCCCAGGCCCTCCTGGGCTCAGGGAGCCTCAGTCTGGAGCGGTGCCCACGGGGCAGCTCCAGCTCCATTGACCCCAGTCCAATCCCAGCTCAATCCCAGTCCCTCCCAGTTAATCCCATTCATTCCCAGTCCCTCCCAGTGCTCCCAGTTGCTCACCCCATGCCCTCCTGGGCTTGTTCAGTCTCAGTCTGAAGCGGTGCCCACGGGGCAGCTCCAGCTCCATCCCAGTTCAATCCCAGTCCCTCCCAGTCCCATCCCATTCCTTCCCAGTTCAATCCCACTCAATCCCAGTGCATCCCAGTTAATCCCATTCGTTCCCAGTTCAATCCCAGTTCAATCCCAGTCCCTCCCAGTCCCTCCCAGTCCATCCCAGTACCCACCCCAGGCCCTCCTGGGCTCGGTCAGCCTCAGCCTGAAGCGGTGCCCGCGGGGCAGCTCCAGCTCCATTGACCCCAGTTCAATCCCAGTGTTCCCAGTCCAATCCCATTCATTCCCAGTCCAATCCCATTCATTCCCAGTTCATTCCCAGTTCAATCCCAGTCCCTCCCAGTCCATCCCAGTACCCACCCCATGCCCTCCTGGGCTCGGTCAGCCTCAGCCTGAAGTGGTGCCCGCGGGGCAGCTCCTGCAGCAGCCGCGCCACCTCAAAGTGCCGCGTCCCCACCAGGCTGCGCCCGTCCAGCGCCTCCAGCACGTCCCCGACGCCCACCTGGGGCGTGCGCGCCATCACCGAGCCCTCCCGGATCCGCTGGGGGACACAGACACACCTGAACACACCTGGGGACACCTGGGACACACCTGGGGACACCTGGGTCACACCTGGGGCGTGCGCGCCATCACCGAGCCCTCCCGGATCCGCTGGGGGACAGGGAACACACCTGGCTCACACCTGGGGACACCTGGGACACACCTGAGCCACCTGGGGACACCTGGATAACCTGTGTAACCTGAGCCACCTGTGTAACCCGGGTAACCTGGGTCACACCTGGGGCGTGCGCGCCATCACCGAGCCCTCCCGGATCCGCTGGGGGACACAGACACACCTGGGTCACACCTGGGGACACCTGAGCCACCTGTGTAACCTGGGTCACACCTGGGTAACCTGGGGTCACCTGAGGTCATCTCAGTCACCTGGGGGCACCTGGGGTCACCTGTTGTTGGTGATGGTGAGCCCCAGCACTGTCCCACTGTCCCCACCCTGCTGTCTCCAGGTGCCTCTCACCTGTCCCAGGTGTGTCCCCGGGTGTGTCCCCAGGTGTGTCCCACCTGTCCCAGCTGTGTCCCCAGGTGTGTCTCACCTTGCCAAAGGTGTGGCCCGTTCTGTTGTTGGTGATGGTGAGCCCCAGCACACACACCCAGGTGTGTCCCCAGCTGTCCCCAGGTGTCCCTCAGCTGTGTCTCACCTGTCCCAGGTGTGTCTCACCTTGACGAAGGCACAGCCTGCTCCATTGTGGCTGATGGTGAGCCCCATTGCCCCCACCCATGTGTGTCTCACCTGCCCAGGTGTGTCTCACCTGTCCCTAGGTGTGTCCCCAGGTGTGTCTCACTGTCTCTAGGTGTGTCCCCATGTGTGTCTCACCTGTCCCAGCTGTGTCCCCAGGTGTGTCTCACCTGTCCCTAGGTGTGTCCCCAGGTGTGTCTCACCTGTCTCTAGGTGTGTCCCCAGGTGTGTCTCACTGTCTCTAGGTGTGTCCCCATGTGTGTCTCACCTGCCCAGGTGTGTCTTCTGTCTCACCTGTCCTTAGGTGTGTCCCCAGGTGTGTCTCACCTATCCCAGGCGTGTCTCACCTTGATGAAGGTGTAGCCTGCTCCATTGTTGCTGATGGTGAGCCCCAGCTGTGTCCCCAGGTGTTCCTACATGCACCCAGGTGTGTCCCTGGAGGTGTCTCCAGCCGTCCCCAGGTGTGTCTCACCTGTCTCTAGGTGTGTCCCCAGGTGTGTCCCCAGGTGTGTCTCACCTATCCCAGGTGTGTCCCAGGTGTGTCTCACCTATCCCAGGTGTGTCGCCAGGTGTGTCTCACATGTCCCAGGGTTGTCTCACCTGTCTCTAGGTGTGTCCCCAGGTGTATCTCACCTATCCCAGGTGTATCTCATCTATCCTAGGTGTGTCCCCAGGTGTGTCTCACCTGTCCCAGGTGTGTCTCCAGGTGTGTCTCACCTATCCCAGGTGTGTCCCAGGTGTGTCTCACCTTGATGAAGGCATATCCAGCTCCGTTGTCAGTGATGGTCAGCCCCAGCTGTGTCCCCAGGTGTTCCTACATGCACCCAGGTGTGTCCCTGGGTGTCCCCAGGTGTGTCTCACCTGCCCAGGTGTGTCCCAGGTGTATCTCACCTGTCCCAGGTGTGTCTCACTTATCCCAGGTGTGTCCCCAGGTGTGTCTCACCTATCCCAGGTGTGTCTCACCTTGATGAAGGCGTATCCAGCTCCGTTGTCGGTGATGGTCAGCCCCAGGGCCTCCTCAGATTTCAGCACCTGCACGTCCTTCTGGCGGCCCCGCGTGTGCGCGAAGATGAAATCCTCGAGCCCGATCTGCCCCCCCAGCAGCTTCTCCATGTCCACCTGGGGCGTGTTCAGCGTGCAGAACAGCACCTGGGGACAGGTGGGGACATTGGGGACACAGGAGAGCACCTGGGACAGCACCTGGGGACACTGGGGACAAACCCTGCAGCCCAATCTGCCCCCCCAGGAGCCTCTCCGTGTCCACCTGGGGCGTGTTCAGCGTGCAGAACAGCACCTGGGAGAAGGTGGGGACATTGGGGACACAGGAGAGCACCTGGGGACAGGTGGGGACACTGGGGACACAGGACAGCACCTGGGGACAGGTGGGGACATTGGGGACACAGGACAGCACCTGGTGACTGGTGGGGACATTGGGGACACAGGACAGCACCTGGGGACAGCACCTGGGGACACTGGGACATTGTCTGGGGACACTGGGACATTGTCTGGGGACACTGGGGACACAGGAGAGCACCTGGGGACACTGAGGACATTGTCTGGGGACACTGGGGACAAATCCCCCATCCCAATCTGCCCCCCCCAGGAATTTCTCCATGCCCACCTGAGGGTGCGGAGTGTGCAGAGCAGCACCTGGGGGGACACTGGGGACACTGGCGTGTTCAGTGTGCCATCCCAGTCTATCCCAGCCCTATCCCAGTCTAACCCAGTATAACCCAGTCCGTTCCCAGTATAACCCAGTCCATTCCCAGTATAACCCAGTCCATTCCCAGTCCATCCCAGTATAACTCAGCCCATTCCCAGTATAACCCAGTATATCCCAGTCCATCCCAGTATAACCCAGCCCATTCCCAGTATATCCCAGTCTAACCCACTCCATTCCCAGTATAACCCAGTATAACCCAGTCCATTCCCAGTATATCCCAGTATAACCCAGCCCATTCCCAGTATAACCCAGCCCATTCCCAGTATAACCCAGTATAACCCAGTATATCCCAGTCCATCCCAGTCCATGCCAGTCTCACCTCGCTGGGCGGGATCCCGAAGGCCTCTCCTATTTTCCCGTACAGCTCCCGCACGTTCCCGAACCCCATCCCAGTGTAACCCAGTATAACCCAGTATAACCCAGTATAACCCAGTATAACCCAGTCCATCCCAGTGCTCCCAGTCTCACCTCGCTGGGCGGGATCCCGAAGGCCTCTCCTATTTTCCCGTACAGCTCCCGCACGTTCCCGAACCCCTCCACGCGGCCGGTGGCGCTGCCGTGCGCCAGCTGCGTGTGGAACACCAGGCGGGGCCGCAGCGGCTGCGGAGGGGGCGCCGCCCCCGGGACCCCCCCCGGGGCCCCCCCGGGCTCTCCCGGGGCCCCCCCGCGCCCCCCGGCGCCCTCCTCGTTCTCCACCAGCGGCGGCGGCTTCTTGCGGCGGCCCAGCCCCAGCGGCATCGGGGCTGCGGGGGGCTACAGGGGACGGGGGGGCGCGTCCAGGAGGGGATTTGGGGCCGCTGGAAGGGTCTGGGGGGAGTTTGGGGGTCTGGGGAGGGTCTGGTGCGGAGTTTGGGGGGTTTGGGGGGATCTCGGTGGAGCTGAGGGGGTTTTGGGGGGTTTAGGGGGCTCTAGAAGGGATTGGGGCGGGTCTAGGAGGGGATTTTGGGGGATTTGGGGGGGTCTTGGGGAGGTTTGGGGGGGGTCTGGGAGAGTTTGGGGGAGTCTAGAAGGGATTGGGGGGGTCTAGGAGGGGATTTGGGGGGTGCTGGGGGGGTATGGGGGGTTTTGGGGAATCGGGGGGGAGTTTTGGGGGTTTGGGGGGATCTAGGTGCAGCTGAGGGGATCTGGAGCGGTTTTGGGGGGGGTCTAGAGGGGATTTTGGGGGCTCTTAGGGGGCTCTGAGGGGGTTTTGGGGAGTCTGGGGGAGTTTTGGGAGATCTTGGAGGGGATTTTGGGGGGGTCTGGGAGAGTCTGGGGGGGATTAAGGTGGAGCCGAGGGGGTCCGGGGGGGTCTGGGGGGGTCTGGCGTGGGGTTCAGGGGGGATTTTGGGGGGGTTCGAGGCTTTCTGGGGGGCGTTGAGTTGGTTTTGGAGGGTGCCCGGGGGGGTCCCGGTGTCCCCGGGGAGGTCTCGGAGTGCCCGGGGGTTTCTTTTGGGCTCCCGGTGTTCCCGGGGGGGTCCCGGTGACCCCGGGGTTTCTTTTTGGCTCCCGGTGTCCCCGGGGGGGGGGGTCCCGGTGTATCCGGAGGGGTTTTGGGGGGGTCCCGGTGTTCCCGGGGTTTCTTTTGAGCTCCCGGTGTTCCCGGGGGGGTCCCGGTGTATCCGGAGGGGTTCTGGGGGGGTCCCGGTGTTCCCGGGGTTTCTTTTGGGCTCCCGGTGTCCCCGGGGGTCTCTCGCTGCCCCCACCCCGAGGTCCGGGGGGGTCCCGCTCTGCTCCGCTGGGGGCTGAAAGGCGAGGGGGGAAACTGAGGCACGCGGGGGGGGTCCCCGAGCCCCGGAACCCCCCGGAACCCCCCGGAACCCTCGCGGTTCCCCCCCGCTCCCCGGGCCCGGCTCCCCCCGGGACCCCCGGCCCGTCCCGGCCCCGGTTCCCACCGACCCCCGGCCCCGCCCCCTCCCGCACGCGGTCCCGGCCCCCCCGAGCTCTGCCCCGGTCCCGGTCCCGGTTCCGTTTCCGGTTCCGGTTTCGGTCCCGGTCCCGGTCCCGGTCCCCCCTCACCGGCCGGGCGCTGCTGCCGGAGCGGCACTTCCGGGAGGGCGTGGCCAAACCCCGCCCGCACCAATCAGCGCCGCCGCCCCGCCCTGCCCCGACCAATCAGCGCGGCCGCCCCGCCCCGCGCGGCCCAATGGGAGGCGGGGGGGGCAGGAAAAGGCGTGGCCGCTCCCTCCCCCCCCCAACGCTGCCGGCAATGGGCGCGCCCGCGCTCGCAGCCAATCAGGAGCCAGCACGGAGCGTTACGGGGCGGGGCATGGACGGGGAGGGTGCGAAGGGGCGGGGCCAGAAGAGCGAAGGAGCGGGGGAGGGGCGGAGCACAAAGGGGCGGGGCTGAGACCCAAAGGGGCGGGACCGGGATCAAAGGGGCGGGGCTCAGAACCCAAAGGGGCGGGACAGACCCAAAAGGGGCGGGGCTGTGACCCCAAAGGGGCGGAGCCGGGATCAAAGGGGCAGGGCTCAGACCCCAAGGGGGGAGGGGTATACCCAAGGGGGCGGGACTCAGACCGCAAAGGGGGCGGGGCGGGAACGGAGCCGGGGAGGGGATTGGGGGAGGGGTCACACAGCTGGTATCGGTTACACACCCGTTACACACCTGTGCACACCTGTATGGGTTACACACCCATTACACACCCGTTACACACCTGTGCACACCTGTATGGGTTACACACCCATTACACACCCGTTACACACCTGTGCACACCTGTATGGGTTCCACAGCCCTTACACACCCGTTACACACCTGTTACACACCTGTGCACACCTGTATGGGTTCCACAGCCCTTACACACCTGTTACACACCCGTTACACACCTGTGCACACCTGTATGGGTTCCACAGCCCTTACACACCTGTTACACACCCGTTACACACCTGTGCACACCTGTATGGGTTCCACAGCCCTTACACACCTGTGCACACCTGTATCAGTTACACAGCCCTTACACACGTTACACACCTGAACACACCTGAACATACCTGAACACACCTGAACACAACTTTACACACCCATGCACACTGGTAGCTGATACACAGCCCTTACACACCTGTGAACACCTGACACACCTGTACACACCTGGAATCTGTTCCACAGCCCTTACACACCTGTGCACACCTGTATCACACCCGTTACACACCTGTGCACACAGCTGGTACCTTACACAGCCCCTACACCCCTGGACACACCTGTGCACACCCATTGCACACCTGTGCACACCCATTGCACACCTGTTACACAGCCATTACACACCTGTGCACACCTATTACACACCTGTAACATACCTGCACACACCCCTGTACACCTGTTACACACCTGTACACACCTGTGCACACCTGTTACACACCTGTACACAACTGTACACACCTGTGCACACCCATTACACACCCATTACACACCTGTGCACACCCATTGCACACCTGTTACACAGCCATTACACACCTGTAACATACCTGCACACACCCCTGTACACCCGTTACACACCTGTACACACCTGTACACACCTGTACACACCTGTGCACACCCATTACACACCCATTACACACCTGTACACCCCTGTGCACACCCATTACACACCTGTGCACACCCATTACAGCCCTGTACGCACCTGTCACACACCTTTACACACCTGTTACACACTCGTTACTCACCTGTACCACCCCTGCGCACACCCATGACACACCTGTGCGCACCCATTGCACACCAATTACACACCTGTACACACCCATTACACACCTGTCACACACCTGTGCACACCTTTACACACCCATTACACACCTGTACACACCCATTACACACCCATTACACACCTGTACACACCCATTACACACCTGTGCACACCTTTACACACCAATTACACACCTGTGCACACCTTTACACACCAATTACACACCTGTACACACCTGTACACACCCATTACACACCTGTATACACCTATTACACACCTGTTACACACCCATTACACACCTGTCACACACCTGTGCATGCCCATTACACACCTGTGCACACCTGTACACCCCTGTGCACACCCATTACACACCTGTACACACCCATTACACACCTGTACACACATTTACACACCCATTACACACCTGCGCACACCCATTACGCACCTGTACACACCTGTCACACACCTGTGCACACCTGTTACACACCTGTGCACCCCGGTACACACCTGTGCACACCTGTACATACCCATTACACACCTGTGCACCCCGTCACACACCTGTGCACACCCATTACACACCTGTGCACACCTGTGCACCCCGTCACACACCTGTGCACACCCATTACACACCTGTGCACACCTGTCACACACCTGCTGAACCCCCCTGTGCTCATTGGGGTCCCCCAGGGGCGTTCTGGGGTCAATCCCGAAGGTTTTGGGGTCGATCTCAGGGATTTGGGAATTCCAGGAGGGTTTGGGGTCAACCCCCAAAGGTTTTGGGGCCAATCTCGGCGATTTTGGGGTCCGAGAAATTTTGGGGTGAATCTCTGAGATTTTGGGGTCCCGGCCGGGGTTTTTGGGGTCGCTCTGAGGAATTTTGGGGTGGACTCGAGGCTTTTTGGGATCCTGTATTTCTGTACAGAGGGGGAGGGGCGGGGGGGGTCCCCACAATTGTCCCGGTCCGGGATCCACCCGGGGGATCCAGAGGGGTCCAGGATCCATTTGGGATCTGGGATCCGTCCTGTGGGTCCATTTGGGATCCGGGATCTGTCCGGGGGATCCATTTGGGGTCTGGGATCCATTTGGGGTCCGGGATCCGTCCTGTGGGTCCATTTCGGGCCTGGGACCCATTTGGGTGGTCCAGGATCCTTTTGAGGGGTCCAGAGGGTTCCAGGGGGTCCATTTGGGGTCTGGGATCCATCCAGGGCTCCAGGGGACTCCAGGATCCATCCAGGGGATCCATTTGGGATCCGGGACCCATCCAGGGGATCCATTTGGGGTCTGGAACCCATTTGGGGATCTGAGATCCATCCAAGGGGCCCCAGAATCCACTCAGGGGATCCATTTGGGATCTGGGATCCATTCGGGGGCTCCAGGATCCACCCAGAAGATCCAGAGGGGTCCAGGATCCGTTCAAGGGGTCGAGGGGGATCCAGGATCCATCCCAGAGATCCAGAGAGGCCCAGGATCCATTTGAAGAGTCTGGGATCCATTTGGGGGATCTGGGATCCGTCCAGAAGGTCCAGAGGGGTCCGGGACCCATTTGGGGGGTCCGGGTTCCATTTGAGGGGTCCAAGGGGATCTGGGATCTGTCCAGAGAGGCCCAGGATCCATTTGGGAGGAGTCCGGAGGGATCTGGGACCCATCCTGCGAGTCCAGAGGGGTCCATTTGAAGAGTCTGGGATCCATTTGGGGGATCTGGGATCCATCCAGGGAGTCCAGAGGGGTCTGGGATCCATCCAGAGAGGCCCAGGATCCATTTGGGGGGATCTGGGATCCATTTGGGGGGTCTGGGATCCATTTGGGGGGTCCGGGACCCACCCGGGGCTGTCCAGGGGGATCCGCTCGCGTCCGTGTTGGTCCCAGAGCATCCAGGAGGGAACCGAGCCTGGGATCCACCACAGCCGGGATCCGGCCCTGCCCGGTGTCCTGGGATCTGTCCCTGTCCCAGTGTCTGTCCCTGTGTCCCAGTGTCTGTCCCCGTCCCCATGTCTGTCCCTGTCCCAGTGTCTGTCCCTGTCCCAGTGTCTGTCCCCGTCCCCGTGTCTGTCCCCATCCCCATGTCTGTCCCTGTCCCAGTGTCTGTCCCTGTGTCCCAGTGTCTGTCCCTGAGTCCCAGTGTCTGTCCCCGTCCCTGTGTCTGTCCCTGTGTCCCAGTGTCTGTCCCTGTGTCCCAGTGTCTGTCCCTGTCCCAGTGTCCGGCCGTGTCCTGGGATCCGGTTGTGTCCAGTGTCCAGCCATGTCCCAGCACTGTCCCTGTCATGTCCTGGGATCTGGCCGTGTCCAGTGTCCCTGTCCCTGTCCCAGCTGTGTCCCTGTCCCTGTTGTGGCACTGTCCCTGTCCCTGTCCCAGCAGTGTCCCTGTCCCTGTCCTGTCCCTGTCCAGCTGTGTCCCTGTCCCTGTCCCTGTCCCTGTCTAGCTGTGCTGTGTCCAGCAGTGACCCAGCTGTGTCCTGCACTCTGGCCACGTCCAGTGTCCAGCACTGTCCCTGTCCCAGGGCCTGGCTGTGTCCCTGTCCCTGTCCCAGGTGTGTCCTTGTCCCAGGTGTGTCCCTGTCCCCATCCCTGTCCCAGGGCCTCACTGTGTCCCCGTCCCTGTCCCAGGTGTGTCCCTGTCCCAGTTTTGTCCCCATCCTGGGATCTGTCCCTGTCCCCATCCCTGTCCCAGGTGTGTCCCTGTCCCTGTCCCCATTCCTGTCCCAGGTGTGTCCCTGTCCCAGATCCAGCTGTGCCCTGGGATTGTCCCTGTGCCAGATGTGTCCCCATCCTTGTCCCCATCCCAGGATCCACCCCTGTCCCTGTCCCCACCCCTGTCCCTGTCCATGTGCGGGATCAGCCAGGCCAGGGCTGTCCCTCAGTGTCCCCTGGCTGTCCCTCAGGTGTCACAGATGTCCCTTGGTGTCCCCTGGGTGTCCCTGGGTGTCCCCCATGTCCTCCCTCTGTGTCCCCTGGGTGTCCCCTGGTGTCCCTCAGGTGTCCTTTGGTGTCCCTCAGTGTCCCCTGGATGTCCCCCAGTGTCCCCTGCTTGTCACAGGTGTCCCCTCAGTGTCCTTGGTGTCCCCAAAGTGCCACAGGGACCTGGGATGTCCCCCAGGTGCCAAAGGACCCACAGGTGTCCCCACTGCCCCCACTGTCCCTGTGGGTCCCTGGGTGCCACCTCAGGCTGTCCCCAGTGTCCCCTCAGGTCACGGTGCCATGGGCTGGTGTCACTGCTGTCCCCACTGTCCCCTGTCAGTCACGGTGCCATGGGCTGGTGTCACTGCTGTCCCCACTGTCCCCTGTCAGTCACGGTGCCATTGGTGCCACCTTGGGCTGTCACTGCTGTCCCCAATGTCCCCAGTGTCCCCTCAGGTCACGGTGCTGCTGGTGCCACCTCAGGCTCAGTTTCACTGCTGTCCCCAATGTCCCCAATGCCCCCTGGGTGTCACGGTGCCATGGGTGCCACCTCAGGCTCAGTTTCACTGCTGTCCTCAATGTCCCCTGGGTGTCACGGTGCTGCTGGTGCCACCTCAGGCTTGGTGTCACTGCTGTCCCCAATGTCCCCTGTGTGTCACGGTGCCATTGGTGCCACCTCAGGCTCAGTTTCACTGCTGTCCCCGGTGTCCCCGATGTCCCTTGAGGTCAGGGTGCTGTTGGTGCCACCTCAGGCTCTCTGTCCCCGGTGTCCCCTGGGTGTCACGGTGCCGTCGGTGCCACCTCGGGCTCGCTGTCGCTGCTGTCCCCAATGTCCCCAGTGTCCCCTGGGTGTCACGGTGCCATTGGAGCCACCTCAGGCTCGCTGTCGCTGCTGTCCCCGGTGTCCCCGGTGTCCCCTGGGTGTCACGGTGCTGTGGGTGCCACCTCGGGCTCGCTGTCGCTGCTGTCCCCGGTGTCCCCGGTGTCCCCGATGTCCCCCGGGGTCAGGGCGAAGGGCGGTGGTGGCAGCTCCTCATCCGAGGAGCCCAGCGAGTCCTCGTCCCCCAGGCGCGTCCCCAGGGCCACCGCGCCAAAGGACAGCGGCCCCCGCAGCAGCCGGATCTGGGACAGGGGACAGTGGGGACAGGGACAGGGGACAGCAGGGACAGGGAGGGGACAGGGAGGGGACAGGACAGGGGACAACAGGGAACATGAGACAGGAACAGAGAGGGGACAGAGGGGGGACAGTGAGGGACAGGCAGGGGACAGCAGGACAGGGAACAGCGGGGACAGGCAGGGGACAGGGGACAGTGAGGACAGAGACAGGGGACAGAGAGGGGGAAGCAGGGACAGAGGGGACAGAGAGGGGAGGGGACAGGGGACAAGACAGGGACAGGGACAGGAATGGAGATGGGGACAGGAGGGGACAGGGACAGGGGAGGTGATGGGGACAAGGACAGGGACAGGAACAGGGAGGGGACAGCGAGGGGACAAGGACAGGAATGGAGATGGGGACAGGAGGGGACAGGTTCAAGGGACAGGAGGGGACAAAGGCCAACAGGGAAGGGCAGGAGGGAGGACACAGGGGGAACGCGCTGTCACCAGCTGTCCCCAGGCCATGTGGCACTGAGGGGACATCGCCGGTGGCACTGGCAATGCCACCAGTGGCACTGAGGGGACATGGCTGGTGGCACCTGGGGCCAGACTGGGGGTCCCCCAGGACCTGTGGGTGCCACGTGGGTGTCCCCAACCCCTGTCACCTCCCCCAGCCCCCCTGGATGCCACCTGGGTGTCTCCCTACGTCCCTGGCCCCCAGTGTCCCCAGTGATGTCCCCAGTGATGTCCCCAGTGATGTCCCCAGTGTCCCCAGTGATGTCCCCAGTGATGTCCCCAACGTCCCCAATGTCCCCAGCGGTGTCCCCACCTTGGCCTTGAGCTGCCGGATGTGGCCCTGCAGGTGCCGGATGTACTGCACCCCATGTCCCCAGTGTCCCCAGTGCTGTCCCCAATGTCCCCAGTGGTGTCCCCAGTGTCCCCGATGTCCCCAGTGATGTCCCCAATGTCCCCAGTGTCCCCAGTGATGTCCCCAGTGATGTCCCCAATGTCCCCAATGTCTCACCTCGGCCTTGAGCTGCCGGATGTGGCCCTGCAGGTGCCGGATGTACTGCGCCGCGTCCGAGTGCTCCAGCTGGCCCTGCAGCCGCCCCTCCTCCCGCTGGGGACACCGAGGGGACACCGAGGGGACACTGGGGGGACACCGCGGCCACCTGGCCCCTCCTGTGCCCCCCATGTCCCCTGTGTCCACTCCATGTCCCCATGACCTTCATGTCCACCACATCCCTGTGTCCCCCTCTCCCCTCCATGTCCCCTCCGTGTCCCCCCCTGTCCCCTCTGTGTCCCCCCATGTCCCCACATCCCTGTGTCCCCCATCCCCTCCATGTCCCCTGATGTCCCCCTGATGTCCCCAATGTCCCTCATCCCTTCCATCCCCACCATGTCCCCAATGTCCCCAGTGTCCCCAGGGTCCTCCATCCCCTCCATGTCCCCCCATTTCCCCTCCATGTCCCCATGTCCCCGTGTCCCCCATCCCTTCCATGTCCCCCATCCCCCCCATGTCCTACTCATGTCCCTCTGTCCCCTCCATGTCCCCTCATGTCCCCACCATCCCCACGTCCCCCATCCCCCCCATGTCCCCCTGACATCCCCAATGTCACTCACCCCCCCCATGTCCCCATGTCCCTGATGTCCCCAGTGTCCCCGTGTCCCCTCTGTGTCCCCCCATGTCCCCACGTCCCTGTGTCCCCCATCTCCCCCTCCACGTCCCACTCATGTCCCCGTGTCCCTGATGTCCCCAGTGTCTCCAAGGTCCCCCATCCCCTCCATGTCCCCATGTCCCCCCCATGTCCCCTCCATGTCCCCAATGTCCCCCATGTCCCTGATATCCCCATGTCCTCCCTCCACTCCATGTCCTCGATGTCCCCAATGTCCCCCAATGTCCTCGATGTCCCCGATGTCCCCATCTCCCCCATATCCTCATGTCCCCCTGATGTCCCCAATGTCCCCAGTATCCCCATCCCCTCCATGTCCCCAATGTCCCCATGTCCTGATGTTTCCCTTTCCCCACATCCCCCAGTGTCCCCATTGTCCCTGATGTCCCCATGACCCTCATGTCCCCCATCCGCTCCAAGTCCCCATGTCCCCCCAATGTCCCCAATGTCCCCATTGTACCTGCCACGTCCCCGATGTCCCCAATATCCCTGATGTCCCCATGTCTCCCTGATGTCCCCATGTCTCCCTGATGTCCCCATGTCCCCCCAGCATCTCTGATGTCCCCATATCCCCCACATCCCCCAATGTCCCAAATATCCCCGATGTCCCCATGTCCCCCTGATGTCCCCAATGTCCCCATTGTCCCTGCCACGTCCCCGAAGTCCCTGATGTCCCCATGTCCCCCCAGCGTCTCTGATGTCCCCATATCCCCCACATCCCCCAATGTCCCCATTGTCCCCATTGTCCCCGGTGTCCCCGTACCTGGATCTCCAGCTCGGCCACGCGCTGCCTCATCTCGGCCAGGGCGGCCATGCTGTCGGCCTCGCGCAGCCGCACGGCCATCACCTCCTCCTTGCTCTGGGGACAGCGCTGTCACCGCGGGGCGCCCGGGGACACCGCGGGGACACCATGGGGACGGCACTGGGACACCATGGGGACACCGCGGGGACACCCGGGGACAGCACTGGGACACCCACAGGGACACCCACAGGGACACCCGGGGACAGCACTGGGACACCCACAGGGACACCCACAGGGACACCCGGGGACAGCACTGGGACACCGCGGGGACACCTGGGGACACTGCGGGGACACCATGGGGACAGCACTGGGACACGATGGGGACAGCCCCAGGGACACCCACTGGGACACCGCAGGGACAGGCCTGGGACACCATGGGGACAGCCCTGGGACAGGCCTGGGACACCATGGGGACAGCCCCAGGGACACCCGGGGACAGCCCCAGGACAGCCCTGCCACTGGGGACAGCATGGGGACACCCACAGGGACACCATGGGGACACCCAGGGACAGCCCTGCCACTCCCAGGGACACTGCAGGGACACTGTGGGGACACCCAGGGACACCACAGGGACAGCCCTAGGACACCACAGGGACACCCAGGGACACTGTGGGGACACCCCCTGGGACAGCCCCAGGACAGCCCTGCCACTGGGGACAGTGTGGGGACACCCCAGGGACACCATGGGGACACCCAGGGACAGCGCTGCCACCCCCAGGGACACTGCAGGGACAGCCAGGGACACCCAGGGACAGCCCTGTCACTGGGGACAGTGTGGGGACACCTTGGACACCCCCAGGGACAGCCCTGTCACTGTGTGGACACTCAGGGACAACACAGGGACACTTCAGGGGCCCTGGGGACATCCCCGTGTGTGTCCCAAAGGTCCCCAAGAGTGCCCAATGTCCCCAGTGTCCCCAAGATCCCTGTTGTCCCCAGAGCCGTCCCCAGTGTCCCCAACAGCCCCAATGATGCTCCCAATGTCCCCAATCCCACAGTGTCCCCAGGGTGTCCCCAATTGCCCCAGTGCCCCCAACATCTCCAAGTGTCCCCAATGTCCCAAATCCCTCAATGTCCTCAGTGATGTCCCCAATGATGTCCCCAATACCACCAATGTCCCCGATGTCTGCGATGATGTCCCCAACATCTCCAGCATCCCTTATGATGTCCCAAATGCCCCCAGTGCCCCCAATGTCCCAATGTCCCCAACACCCCCAGGTGTCCCCACTGTCCCCAACATCCCAATACCCTCAGTGTCCCCAGTACTGTCCCTGATGATGTCCCCAATGTCCTCAATCCCCCCAATGCACCCCCCAATGTCCCCATTGTCCTCGCTGATCCCACTGCTGTCCCCAATGTCCCCAAACATCCCCAATGTCCCCAGATGTCCCCAATGCCGCTGGCATCCCCAGTGTCCCTGATGTCCCAATACCCCCAATGTCCCCAATACCCTCAATGTCCCCAATGTCCCAAGTGTCCCCAATGTCCCCAATCCTCCCAATACACTCCTGCCCCCAGTGTCCCCAGTGTCCCCGATGCCCCCAGTGTCCCCAATGTCCCCGATGTCCCCAGTGTCCCCGATGCCCCCAATGCCCCCAGTGTCCCCATTGCTGTCCCCCTTGTCCCCGTTGCTGTCCCCACCTTGCACTGAGCCTCCGCGTGTTTCCGGTGGCTCTCGCTGAGCTGGGCCTGCAGCCCCTGGCTCTGGGCGGCCGCGGCGCGGAGCTGCTCCCTTAGGCCAGCGCAGGCCTGCTCGGCCCGGCCCAGCACCGACCGCTGGATCCGCCCCTAAACCAGGGTTAAACTGGGATTAAACCTGGGATTAACCCGGGATAGACCCGGCACCAACCCAGCCCTGCTCCCTTAGGCCAGCGCAGGCCTGCTCGGCCCGGCCCAGCACCGACCGCTGGATGCGCCCCTAAACCGGGGTTAAACTGGGATTAACCTGGGATTAACCCGGGATAAACCCGGGACAGACCCGGCACCAACCCAGCCCTGCTCCCTTAGGCCAGCGCAGGCCTGCTCGGCCCGGCCCAGCACCGACCGCTGGATCCGCCCCTAAACCGGGATAAAACCGGGGTTAAACTGGGATTAACCCGGGATTAAACTGGGATAAACCAGGATAGACCCGGCATCAACCCAGCCCTGCTGCTCCCTTAGGCCAGCGCAGGCCTGCTCGGCCCGGCCCAGCACCGACCGCTGGATGCGCCCCTAAACTGGGGTTAAACCGGGATTAACCTGGGATAGACCCGGGATAGACCCGGCACCAACCCAGCCCTGCTCCCTTAGGCCAGCGCAGGCCTGCTCGGCCCGGCCCAGCACCGACCGCTGGATCCGCCCCTAAACCGGGGTTAAACCGGGATTAACCTGGGATTAAACCGGGATTAACCTGGGATAAACCCCAGGATTAACCCATCAAAATCCTGGGATAAACACAAAGTTAATTTGGGATAAACCTGGGATAAACCCTGGTCCCTGCTCTCCCAGTGCTCCCAGTTCACTTCCCAGTATCCCCAGTTCCTCCCAGTTTGGTACCTGTGTCTCCAGGTGCAGCACCCAGTGCTCCCAGTCCCTCCCAGTCCATCCCAGTCCCTCCCAGTTTGGTACCTGTGTCTCACTTGTGTCTCCAGGTGCAGCACCCAGTGCTCCCAGTCCATCCCAGTCCCTCCCAGTGCTCCCAGTTTGGTACCAGTGTCTCACCTGTGTCTCCAGGTGCAGCACCCAGTGCTCCCAGTCCATCCCAGTCCCTCCCAGTCCCTCCTCCCAGTTTGGTACCTGTGTCTCACCTGTGTCTCCAGGTGCAGCACCCTTTGTCCCAGCACCCTCAGCCCCATTCCCAGTTTGTCCCAGTCCCTCCCAGTTTGGTACCTGTGTCTCACCTGTGTCTCCAGGTGCAGCACCCTCTGTCCCAGTCCATCCCAGTGCTCCCAGTTTGGAACCAGTGTCTCACCTGTGTCTCCAGGTGCAGCACCCTCTGTCTCAGCCCCATTCCCAGTTTGTCCCAGTCCATCCCAGTCCCTCCCAGTTTGGTACCTGTGTCTCACCTGTGTCTCCAGGTGCAGCACTCTGTGTCCCAGTCCATCCCAGTCCCTCCCAGTTTGGTACCTGTGTCTCCAGGTGCAGCACCCTCTATCTCAGCACTCTCAGCCCCATTCCCAGTTTGTCCCAGTCCCTCCCAGTGTCTCACCTGTGTCTCCAGGTGCAGCACCCTCTGTCTCAGCGCCCTCAGCCCCAATCCCAGTTTGTCCCAGTCCGTCCCAGTTTGTCCCAGTCCATCCCAGTATCTCACCTGTGTCTCCAGGTGCAGCACTCTCTGTCCCAGCGCCCTCAGCCCCATTCCCAGTCCCTCCCAGTCCATCCCAGTCCCTCCCAGTTTGGAACCAGTGTCTCACCTGTGTCTCCAGGTGCAGCACCCAGTGCTCCCAGTCCATCCCAGTCCCTCCCAGTCCCTCCTCCCAGTTTGGTACCTGTGTCTCACCTGTGTCTCCAGGTGCAGCACCCTTTGTCCCAGCACCCTCAGCCCCATTCCCAGTTTGTCCCAGTCCCTCCCAGTTTGGTACCTGTGTCTCACCTGTGTCTCCAGGTGCAGCACCCTCTGTCCCAGTCCATCCCAGTGCTCCCAGTTTGGAACCAGTGTCTCACCTGTGTCTCCAGGTGCAGCACCCTCTGTCTCAGCCCCATTCCCAGTTTGTCCCAGTCCCTCCCAGTCCCTCCCAGTCCATCCCAGTGTCTCACCTGTGTCTCCAGGTGCAGCACCCTCTGTCTCAGCGCCCTCAGCTCCGCCTGGGCCTGGCTCTCGCGGAGCTGCACCCCCAGCACGGCCTCGTGCAGCGCCCGCGGCTCCTTCCAGCGGCCCCCGCACACCTGGGGACACACCCGGTCAGGGACACACCTGGGGACACACCTGGGACACACCTGGGGACACACCTGGTCAGGGGACACACCTGGGGACACACCCTGGGGACACACCTGGGGACACACCTGGGGACACACCTGGGGACACACCCTGGGGACACACCTGGGGACACACCTGGGGACACCTGGGGACACACCCGGTCAGGGGACACACCTGGGGACACACCTGGGACACACCTGGGACACCTGGGGACACACCCGGTCAGGGACACACCTGGGGACACACCTGGGGACACACCCGGTCAGGGGACACACCTGGGGACACACCTGGGACACACCTGGGGACACACCTGGGACACACCTGGGGACACACCCGGTCGGGGGACACACCTGGGGACACACCTGGGGACACACCTGGGGACACACCTGGAACACCTGGGGACACCTGGGGACACACCCAGTCAGGTGTGGGGACACCTGGGGACACCTGGGACATCTGGGGACACCTGGGGACACACCCTGGGAACACCTGGTCAGGTATAGGGACACCTGGGGACACACCTGGGGACACACCTGGGGACACACCCTGGGAACACCTGGGGACACCTGGGGACACACCCAGTCAGGTGTGGGGACACCTGGGGACACCTGGGGACACACCCTGGGAACACCTGGTCAGGTATGGGGACTCACCTGGGGACAGCTGGGACACCTGCCAGGCATCCCCCAGGTGTCCCCAGTGTCCCTGTGTCACCTGCCAGGTGTTCCCAGGGTCACTCAGGTGTCCCCAGGGTCACTCAGGTGTCCCCAGTGTCCCTGTCTCACCCGCCAGGTGTCCCTGATGTCCCCGATGTCACTCAGGTGTCCCCAGTGTCCGTGTCTCACCTGCCAGGTGTCCCCAATGTCCCCGATGTCCCCGATGTCCCTCAGTGCCAGCTCCTGCAGCTCCTCCTGCAGCCGAACCACGCTGGAGTCATCCGGGAGCAGCGGCTGCCGCTGGGGACAGACGGACGGACGGACATCAGGGACAGGGACAGACGGACATCAGGGACGGGGACAGACGGACAGCAGGGATGGGGACAGATGGACAGCAGGGACAGCGACAGGGACAGATGGACAGGGGGACAGCAGGGACAGACGGACAGACGGACATCAGGGACAGGGACAGACGGACATCAGGGACAGACGGACAGCAGGGACAGCGACAGACGGACAGCAGGGACAGCGACAGGGACAGAGGGACAGGGGGACAGCAGGGACAGCGACAGATGGACAGCAGGGACAGACGGACATCAGGGACAGGGACAGACGGACATCAGGGACAGACGGACAGCAGGGACAGACGGACAGCAGGGACAGGGACAGGGGGACATCAGGGACAGACGGACAGACGGACAGCAGGGACAGCGACAGACGGACAGCAGGGACAGCGACAGGGACAGAGGGACAGGGGGACAGCAGGGACAGCGACAGATGGACAGCAGGGACAGACGGACATCAGGGACAGGGACAGACGGACAGCAGGGACAGTGACAGGGACAGAGGGACAGGGGGACAGCAGGGACAGGGACACAGGGGACAAGGGACATCGGGGGGACAGACAGAGGGACCTTCACAGGCCACCTGCGACAGCTCCTGTCCCACCCACGGGACCCTCCCTGTCCCCTCCCTGTCCCCACGGCCCCTCCCTGTCCCCAGGGCCACCCACGGGACCCTCCCTGGCCCCTCCCTGTCCCCTCCCTGTCCCCAGAGCCACCCATGGGACCCTCCTTGTCCCCAAGGCCACCCATGGGACCCTCCCCATCCCATTGGGACCCTGCCACCCCCAATGCCACCCTGGTGTCCCCTCGGTGTCACCTTCTGACCTTGCCCTGCATCTCCTGGAACCCTCCCTGTCCCCAAGGCCACCCATGGGACCCTCCTTGTCCCCAAGGCCCCTCCCTATCCCCAGTGCCACTCCTTGTCCCCAAGGCCCCGGTGCCACCCCCGGTGTCCCCTCAGTGTCACCTTCTCCATGTCCAGGACCTTGTCCTGCATCTCCTGGAACTCTCACTGTCCCCAAGGCCCCTCCCTGTCCCCAAGGGCACCCATGGGACCCTGCCACCCCCGATGCCACCCCTGCTGTCCCCCCGGTGTCCCCTCGGTGTCACCTTCTCCATGTCCAGGACCTTGTCCTGCATCTCCTTGAGGGCTCCCAGGGTTTCGCTCTCGCGCAGCCGCGACCGCTCCAGCTCCGTCTCCAGGTGCGCCACGAACTCCTCGCTCAGGCGGGGGTTACCCTGTCCCCAGTGTCACCAATGTCACCAATGTCACCAAATGGCACCAAAAGGTCACCAAAGGTCACCAATGTCACCTCCCAACCACCACGAACTCCTCGCTCAGGCGGGGGTTACCCTGTCACCAAATGGCACCAATGTCACCAATGTCACCTCCCAACTGCCATGAACTCCTCGCTCAGGCGGGGGTTACCCTGTCCCCAATGTCACCAAATGTCACCAATGTCACCAATGTCACCAAATGTCACCAATGTCACCTCCCAACTGCCCCAACCTCGCTCAGGCGGGGGTTACCCTGTCCCCAATGTCCCCAAATGTCACCAATGTCACCAATGTCACCAAAGGTCACCAATGTCACCTCCCAACTGCCACGAACTCCTCGCTCAGGCAGGGGTTACCCTGTCCCCAATGTCACCAATGTCCCCAATGTCACCAATGTCACCTCCCAACTGCCACCAACTCCTCGCTCAGGCAGGGGTTACCCTGTCCCCAAATGTCACCAATGTCACCAATGGCACCTCCCAACTGCCATGAACTCCTCGCTCAGGCGGGGGTTACCCTGTCCCCAGTGTCCCCAATGTCCCCAAGGTCACCAAAGGTCACCAATGTCACCTCCCAACCGCCCCAACCTCGCTCAGGCGGGGGTTACCCTGTCCCCAGTGTCACCAAATGTCACCAAGTGTCACCAATGTCACCTCCCCATTGTTCCTGGCCACCATGAACTCCTCGCTCAGGCGGGGGTTACCCTGTCCCCAATGTCACCAAATGGCACCAAATGGCACCAAATGGCACCAAAAGGTCACCAAAGGTCACCAATGTCACCTCCCAACCACCACGAACTCCTCGCTCAGGCGGGGGTTACCCTGTCCCCAAATGGCACCAAATGTCACCAATGTCACCAATGTCACCTCCCAACCGCCCCAACCTCGCTCAGGCGGGGGTTACCCTGTCCCCAGTGTCACCAAATGTCACCAAGTGTCACCAATGTCACCAAGGTCACCTCCCAACCGCCCCAACCTCGCTCAGGCGGGGGTTACCCTGTCCCCAGTGTCACCAATGTCCCCAATGTCCCCAATGTCACCAAGTGTCACCAATGTCACCTCCCCATTGTTCCTGCCCACCACCAACTCCTCGCTCAGGCGGGGGTTACCCTGTCCCCAGTGTCACCAATGTCACCTCCCCATTGTTCCTGCCCACCATAAACTCCTCGCTCAGGCAGGGGTTACCCTGTCCCCAGTGTCCCCAAATGTCACCAAATGTCACCTCCCACCTGCCATGAAATCCTCGTTCATGCAGGAGTTACCTGTGCCACCAAATGCCACCAAAGGTCACCTGCAGCATTGTCACCCGGGGACAGTGACACACGGGTGACACAGTGACACAGTGACACACACAATGACACAGGTGACAATGACACACTCAGGTGACACACACAATGACACAGGTGACAATGACACACACAGGTGACACACTCAGGTGACACATTCAGGTGACACACAGGTGACAGTGACACACACTCAGGTGACACACAGGTGACACAGGAGGCGACACACGGGTGACACAGAGGTTACACACAGGTGACACAGAGATGACACACAGGTGACAGTGACACACTCAGGTGACACACTCAGGTGACACAGTGACACACGGGTGACACAGGAGGTGACACACAGGCAACACACAGGTGGCAGTGACACACACAGGTGACACAGAGGTGACAATGACACACAGGTGACACACAGGTGACAGTGACACACTCAGGTGACACAGGTGATACAGTGACACACACAGGTGATACAGAGGTGACAATGACACACAGGTGACACACAGGTGACAGTGACACAAGGTGACAGTGACACACACAGTGACACACACACAGGTGACACACACAGGTGACACACAGTGACACACAGTGACACACACACAGTGACACACACACACAGGTGACACAGTGACACACACAGGTGACACTCAGGTGACAATGACACACCTGCAGCTCCCTGATGGTGCTCTGTGCCCGCCTCAGGCTCTCTGTGGCTGAGCTGCAGCGTTGGGGCAGTGATGCAATGGCACACACAGTGACACACACAGGTGACACACACAGGTGACACACACAGGTGACACACAGGTGACACACACAGGTGACAGTGACACACCTGCAGCTCCCTGATGGTGCTCTGTGCCCGCCGCAGGCTCTCTGTGGCTGAGCTGCAGCGTTGGGGCAGTGACACACAGTGACACACACAGTGACACACAGTGACACACAGTGACACACAGTGACAGTGACACACACAGTGACACACAGTGACACACAGTGACAGTGACACACACAGTGACACACAGGTGACAATGACACACACAGGTGACACAGTGACACACCTGCAGCTCCCTGATGGTGCTCTGTGCCCGCCTCAGGCTCTCTGTGGCTGAGCTGCAGCGTTGGGGCAGTGATACAATGACACACACAGTGATACACACAGTGACAGACACACAGGTGACACAGGTGACACACACAGGTGACACACAATGACACACCTGCAGCTCCCTGATGGTGCTCTGTGCCCGTCTCAGGCTCTCTGTGGCTGAGCTGCAGCGTTGGGGCAGTGATGCAATGACACACAGTGACACACAGGTGACAGTGACACACACACAGTGACACACACACAGTGACACACACACAGTGACACACACACAGGTGACAATGACACACACAGGTGACAATGACACACACAGTGACACACCTGCAGCTCCCTGATGGTGCTCTGTGCCCGCCTCAGGCTCTCTGTGGCTGAGCTGCAGCGTTGGGGCAGTGATGCAGTGACACAGTGACACACACAGTGACACACACAGGTGACACAGGTGACAATGACACACACAGGTGACAGTGACACACCTGCAGCTCCCTGATGGTGCTCTGTGCCCGTCTCAGGCTCTCTGTGGCTGAGCTGCAGCGTTGGGGCAGTGATGCAATGGCACAGGTGATACAATGACACACACAGTGACACACACAGGTGACACAGGTGACACACAGGTGACACACACAGGTGACAGTGACACACCTGCAGCTCCCTGATGGTGCTCTGTGCCCACCTCAGGCTCTCTGTGGCTGAGCTGCAGCGTTGGGGCAGTGATGCAATGGCACACAGTGACAGTGACACACACAGTGACACACACAGTGACACACACACAGGTGACACACACAGGTGACACACACAGGTGACAATGACACACACAGGTGACAATGACACACCTGCAGCTCCCTGATGGTGCTCTGTGCCCGTCTCAGGCTCTCTGTGGCTGAGCTGCAGCGTTGGGGCAGTGATGCAATGACACAGGTGATACAATGACACACACAGTGACACACAGTGACACACACAGTGACACACACACAGTGACACACAGGTGACAATGACACACACACAGGTGACAATGACACACAATGACACACCTGCAGCTCCCTGATGGTGCTCTGTGCCCGCCTCAGGCTCTCTGTGGCTGAGCTGCAGCGTTGGGGCGGTGATGCAATGACACAGGTGATACAATGACACACACAGTGATACACACAGTGACACACAGGTGACAATGACACACACAGGTGACAATGACACACCTGCAGCTCCCTGATGGTGCTCTGTGCCCGTCTCAGGCTCTCTGTGGCTGAGCTGCAGCGTTGGGGCAGTGATGCAGTGACACAGGTGATACAATGACACACACAGTGACACACAGGTGACAATGACACACAATGACACACCTGCAGCTCCCTGATGGTGCTCTGTGCCCGCCTCAGGCTCTCTGTGGCTGAGCTGCAGCGTTGGGGCGGTGATGCAATGACACAGGTGATACAATGACACACACAGTGATACACACAGTGACACACAGGTGACAATGACACACACAGGTGACAATGACACACCTGCAGCTCCCTGATGGTGCTCTGTGCCCGCCTCAGGCTCTCTGTGGCTGAGCTGCAGCGTTGGGGCAGTGATACAATGACACACACAGTGATACACACAGTGACAGACACACAGGTGACACAGGTGACACACACAGGTGACACACAATGACACACCTGCAGCTCCCTGATGGTGCTCTGTGCCCGCCTCAGGCTCTCTGTGGCTGAGCTGCAGCGTTGGGGCAGTGATGCAATGGCACACAGTGACAGTGACACACACAGGTGACAATGACACACAGAGGTGACAATGACACACCTGCAGCTCCCTGATGGTGCTCTGTGCCCGCCTCAGGCTCTCTGTGGCTGAGCTGCAGCGTTGGGGCAGTGATGCAATGGCACACAGTGACAGTGACACACACAGGTGACAATGACACACAGAGGTGACAATGACACACCTGCAGCTCCCTGATGGTGCTCTGTGCCCGTCTCAGGCTCTCTGTGGCTGAGCTGCAGCGTTGGGGCAGTGACACACAGTGACAGTGACACACACAGGTGATACAATGACACACACAGGTGACACACAGTGACACACACACAGGTGACACAGGTGACACCCACAGGTGACAATGACACACCTGCAGCTCCCTGATGGTGCTCTGTGCCCGTCTCAGGCTCTCTGTGGCCGAGCTGCAGCGTTGCCGCACCAGCGCCAGCTCCCGCCGGATGACGTCGTTCTCCTCGGCCTCCTGCGCCCAGCGTCACCTGGCCCTGGGACAGAGGGGACAGCAGGGACACCTTGGGGACAATGGGGACACCTTGGGGACATTGGGGACAATGGGGACAGTGTCACCTCCTGCGCCCGTGTCACCTGGCCCTGGGGACAGAGGGGACAGCAGGGACACCTTGGGGACATTGGGGACACCTTGGGGACAGTGTCACCTCCTGCGCCCGTGTCACCTGGCCCTGGGACAGAGGGGACAATGGGGACAGTGTCACCTGGCCCTGGGGACAGAGGGGACAGCAGGGACACCTTGGGGACATTGGGGACAATGGGGACAGAGGGGACACCTTGGGGACACCTTGGGGACAGTGTCACCTCCTGCGCCCGGGTCACCTGGCCCTGGGACAGAGGGGACAATGGGGACAGTGTCACCTGGCCCTGGGACAGAGGGGACATCAGGGACACCTTGGGGACACCTTGGGGACACCTTGGGGACAGTGTCACCTCCTGTGCCCGCGTCACCTGGCCCTGGGGACAGAGGGGACAATGGAGACAGCAGGGACACCTTGGGGACATTGGGGACACCTTGGGGACATTGGGGACACCTTGGGGACACCTTGGGGACACCTTGGGGACATTGGGGACAGTGTCACCTCCTGCGCCCGCATCACCTGGCCCTGGGGACATTGGGGACAATGGGGACATTGGGGACACCTTGGGGACATTGGGGACAGTGTCACGTCCTGTGCCTGTGCCACCTGGCCTTGGTGACATTGGGGACGTTGGGGACAATGGGGACATTGGGGACGCTGTCACCTGCTGCCACCAGGGCTGTGGTGGCACTGGGGGCACAGTGAGTGACACTGGGGACAGGGAGGTGACACTGGAGGTGCCACCAGCCCCGTTTGTCCCCTTCCCCACCCCAAATCCCAAAATTCCCAAATTCCCCCCCAAAATTCCTCAAAATTCACCAGAATTCCCCCAAAATTCCCCCCCCACAAATTCCCTGAATTGCCTCAAAATTTCCCCAAAATTCGAAATTCCCCCCCAATCCCTCAATCCCCCAAAACTTCCCCTGAATTCATCAAAATTCCCCCAAATTTCCCTAAAATTCCAAAAAAATCCCCAAAATTCCCCCAGAATCCTCCAAATCCCCCAAAATTCCATCAAAATTGCCCCAAATTCCCCCAAAATTCAAAATTCCCCTGAATTCACCAGAATTCCCCCCAAATTCCTCAATTTTTCCCAAAATTCCCCATAATTTCCCCTAAAATTTCATCAAAATCCCCAATATTCCCCCAAATCCCCCAACATTCAAAATTCCCCCCAAATTCCCTCAAAATTCACCAAAATTCCCCGAATTTCCCCAAAATTCACCAAAATCTCCCCGAATTTCTCCAAAATTCCCCAAAATCTCCCCGAATTTCCCCAAATTCCATCGAAATTCCCCCAAATTCCCCCAGGGTGCGCGGGAGCCTCAGAGAAACAGAAAAAAAAAGGTGGAAAAAAAAGGCAGAAAAAAGGAAAATCCCCCCAAAAGTGGGGCTGGGGAGGGGAGGGAGGAAAAGGAGGAAAATGGGGAAAAATGGGGAAAAAATGGGGAAAAAATGGGGAAAAAATTGGGGAAATCAAGTGGGAAAATCAGAGAGGAAAATTAGGAAAAAGAAATCGGGAAAATCTGGAAAACAAATCAGTAAAATGGGGAAGAAAATCGGGAAAATCAATTGGGAAAATCGGGAAAATATCAGGAAAATCAATCGGGAAAATCAGGGGGGGAAATTGGGAAAATTGGGGGGAAAATATCAGGAAAATAAATTGGGAAAATCAGGGGGAAAATTGGGGAAAAATAACAGAAAAAATTCGGGGAAAAAATCTGGGAAATCGGGGAAAAAATAGGGGGAAAATTGGGAAAATTGGGGGGGAAAATAGGGAAAATAAATTGGGAAAATAAATCGGGAAAATTGGGAAAAAATTGGGAAAATCAACTGGGAAAATCAGGGAAGAAAATTGGGAAATCTGGGGGGAAAATCAGGAAAATAAATCGGGAAAATCAGGGGGAAAATTGGGGAAAAATAACAGAAAAAAATCGAGGGAAAAATAGGGGGAAAATAGGGAAAATAAATCGGGAAAATTGGGAAAAAATTGGGAAAATCAATTGGGGAAATTGGGGAAATTGGAGAAATAAATCAGGAAAATCAGAGAGGAAAATTAGGAAAAAAAATCGGGAAAATCTGGAAAACAAATCAGTAAAATGGGGAAGAAAATCGGGAAAATATTAGGAAAATCAATTGGGAAAATTGGGGGAAAATTGGGAAAATTGGGGGGAAAATCAGGGAAATAAATTGGGAAAATCAGGGGGAAAATAATGGAAAAAATTGGGGAAAAAATCTGGGAAATTGGGGAAAAATAGGGAAAATTGGGGGGGAAAATAGGGAAAATAAATTGGGAAAATCAATTGGGAAAATCAGGGAAATTGGGAAAATCAATCAGGAAAATTGGGGAAAAAAATCAGGAAAATTGGGGAAAAAATCAGGAAAATTGGGGAAAATTGGGGAAATATTGGGAAAATATCAGGAAAATATTGGGAAAATATCAGGATTATCGAGAAAATATTGGGAAAATCTTGGGAAAATCAGGACAATATTGGGAATACTGGGAAAATATTGGGGGAACATCAGGGAAATGATCAGGAAAATATTGGGAAATGGGGAAAATATTGGGATTATCAGGAAATCTCGGGAAAATTGGGATTATATTGGGATTATATTGGGATTATATCAGGAAAGTGTTGGGAGAATTGGGAAAAAATCCTGAAAATATCGGGAAAATATTGGGATTACAGGGAAAATTGGGAAAATATTTGGATTATATTGGGATTATATTGGGAAAATATCAGGAAAATATTCGGAATATTGGGAATATATTGGGAAAATATTGGGGAAAATATCAGGAAAATATTGGGAAAGTATTGGGATTATTGGGAAAATATTTGGATTATTGGGAAAATATTGGGAAAGCATTGGGAGAACCTTGGGAATATCAGGAAAAATGGGAAAATATCAGGGAAATATCAGGGAAATCAATTGGGAGAATTGAGGGAATTGGGAAAATTGAGGGAATAAACTGGAGGGGGGGAAATTGGGGGAAAAATTGGAAAATAAACTGGAAAAATGGGAAATAAACTGGAAAAAAGGGGAAATAAACTGGAAAAAAGGGGAAATATTGGGAAAATGGGGAAATCAATTGGGAAAATAGCAGAAAAATGGGGAATTCAATAGGGAAATGGGGGAGTTTGGGGTCTATGGGGACGTTTGGGGTCTATGGGGGCAATGGGGGAGTTTGGGGTCTATGGGGGCAATGGGGGAGTTTGGGGTTTATGGGGGAGTTTGGGGTTTATGGGGACGTTTGGGGTCTATGGGGCAATGGGGGAGTTTGGGGTCTATGGGGCAATGGGAGTTTGGGGTCTATGGGGTCTATGGGGACATTTGGGGTCTCTGGGGTCTATGGGGACATTTGGGGTCTATGGGGCAATGAGGGTTTAAGGTCTATGGGGCAATGAGGGTTTGGGGTTTATGGGGTCTATGGGGCCATTTGGGGTCTCTGGGGTCTATGGGGCAATGGGAGTTTGGGGTTTATGGGGTCTATGGGGGAGTTTGGGGTCTATGGGGGAGTTTGGGGTCTATGGGGCCATTTGGGGTCTCTGGGGTCTATGGGGCAATGGGGGTTTAGGGTTTATGGGGTCTGTGGGGCCATTTGGGGTCTCTGGGGTCTCTGGGGTCTCTGGGGCAATGGGGGTTTGGGGTCTCTGGGCTCTATGGGGCCATTTGGGGTCTCTGGGGTCTCTGGGGTCTCTGGGGCAATGGGGGTTTAGGGTTTATGGGCTCTATGGGGCCATTTGGGGTCTCTGGGGTCTCTGGGGTCTCTCCAGATCCCCGCGGGGCCCGGCCGTACCTGGATGAGGCGATCGGCCAGGGCTGCGCTCTCCTGGGGAGGGGACAGAGACAGGGACACGTCAGGGACAGGGACAGGGACAGGGAGACAGAGGGACAGTGGGGACAGAGGGACAGTGACAGTGAGGACAGAGACAGGGACACGTCAGGGACAGGGACAGGGACAGTGACAGTGACAATGACAGAGCCCGATCGGTGACAGTGACAGTGACAAGGACAGTGACAGATCCAGGTGGCAGCAGTGACAGCAGTGGCAGTGCCAGTGCCAGTGCCAGCAGTGACAGCAGTGACAGCAGTGGCAGTGAAAAGGACAGTGCCAGTGACAGTGGCAGCAGTGACAGTGACAGTGACAGATCCAGGTGACAGCAGTGACAGCAGTGGCCGTGCCAGTGGCAGTGCCAGTGACAAGGACAGTGCCAGTGCCAATGCCAGCTGTGGCAGCAGTGACAATGCCAGCAGTGCCAGTGCCAGTGCCAGTGCCAATGACAGCAGTGACAGTGACAGTGACAGCAGTGACAGTGACGGGACAGGGACAGGGACAGTGACAATGACAGCAGGGACAGTGACAGCAGTGACAATGACAGTGCCAGCAGTGCCAGTGACAATGCCAGTGCCAGTGACAATGACAATGCCAGCAGTGCCAGCAGTGCCAGTGACAATGACAGTGCCAGTGCCAGTGACAATGACAGTGCCAGTGCCAGTGCCAGTGACAATGACAGTGCCAGCAGTGACAGTGCCAGTGCCAGTGACAATGACAATGCCAGCAGTGCCAGTGCCAGCAGTGACAATGACAGTGCCAGTGACAATGACAATGCCAGCAGTGACAATGACAGTGCCAGCAGTGACAATGACAGTGCCAGTGACAATGACAATGCCAGCAGTGGCAGCAGTGGCAGTGACAGATCCAGGTGACAGTGACAGTGACAATGCCAGCAGTGCCAGCAGTGCCAGCAGTGCCAGCGACAGTGCCAGCAGTGGCAGTGACAGATCCAGGTGACAGTGACAGTGACAGTGACAATGACAATGCCAGCAGTGCCAGCAGTGCCAGCAGTGACAATGACAGTGCCAGTGACAATGACAGTGCCAGCAGTGACAGTGGCAGCAGTGACAGTGCCAGCAGTGGCAGCAGTGGCAGTGACAGATCCAGGTGACAGTGACAGTGACAATGCCAGCAGTGCCAGCAGTGCCAGCAGTGACAATGACAGTGCCAGCAGTGGCAGTGACAGATCCAGGTGACAGTGGCAGTGACAATGCCAGCAGTGCCAGCAGTGCCAGCAGTGACAATGACAGTGCCAGCAGTGGCAGTGACAGATCCAGGTGACAGTGACAGTGACAATGCCAGCAGTGCCAGCAGTGGCAGTGGCAGTGACAATGACAATGCCAGCAGTGGCAGCAGTGCCAGTGACAGTGACAGTGACAATGCCAGTGCCAGCAGTGGCAGCAGTGGCAGTGCCAGTGGCAGTGGCAGTGACAATGACAATGCCAGCAGTGGCAGCAGTGCCAGTGACAGATCCAGGTGACAGTGCCAATGACAATGCCAGCAGTGGCAGCAGTGGCAGCAGTGGCAGCAGTGGCAGTGACAGATCCAGGTGACAATGCCAGCAGTGCCAGCAGTGCCAGCAGTGCCAGCGCCATCCCGAGCCCTCCCCACACTCTGGGATTCCCCAATTCCCGCGGATTTGGGACCGTTTGGGTGGGGATGAGGCCCCGTGGGTGGGGCCAAACAGGGGCGGGGCCAAACGGGGGCGGGGTCAAGTGGGGCGGGGCCAAACGGGGGCGGGGCCAAACAGGGGCGGGGCCACCTCAAAATGGCCGCGGGGCTGGGGCCATGAACGATTTTAGGGTTTTCTATGGGGTTTTCTATGGGGTTTTTGGGGTGGTTCTGGGGTTCCATGCAGTGTTTGGGGTTTGAGGTTTTTTTTCTCTGGGTTTTTGGGGTGTTTCTTTTGGGTTCCATGCAGTGTTTTGGGGATTTTGGGGTGTTTTTTAGGTTTTTTGGCTTCCATGCAATGTTTTGGGGTTTTGGGGGGGATTTTGGGGTTCCATGCAGTGTTTTGGGGTTTTTGGGGTTTTTTTTCTGGGTTTTTTGGGTGTTTCTTGGGGGGTATTTGGGTTCCATGCAGTGTTCTGGGATTTTGGGGTTTTTGGGGGACATTTGGGTTCCATGCTGTGCTTTGGGTTTGTTTTGGGGATTTTGGTGTTTTTTGGGTTCCATGTGGTGTTTTAGGGTTTTTTGGGAGGTTTTTGGGGTGCTCACCTTCTCCAGGGTCTCGATGCGCTGCTTGAGCAGGCGATTCTCAGAGCGGAGCCGCTGAGGGGACACGGAGGGGACAATGAGGGGACAATGAGGGGACAATGAGTGGTGATCCAGGTGTCCCCATGTCCCCCAGCTGTCCCCAGGGATGTCCCCAGGTACCTCCTAGGGGTCCCCAGGTGTCCCTGCAGTGCCCCCAGGGATGTCCCAAGGTGTGCTCAGGTGTCTTTGCAGTGTCCCTGCAGTGTCCCCAGGGAAGTCCCCAGATGTCCCTGCAGTGTCCCTCAGGTGTCCCCAGGTGTCCTTGCAGTGTCCCCAGGGAAGTCTCCATGTGCCCCGGGTGTCCCCAGGGATGTTCCCAACACGTCCCTGGGTGTCCCTGCAGTGTCCCTCAGGTGTGTTCAGGTGTCCCCATGTGTCCCTGCAGTGTCCTTGCAGTGTCCCCATGTCCCTGCAGTATCCCCAGGTGTCCCCGGTTGTCCCCAGGGATGTCCCCAATGTGTCCCTGCAGTGTCCCCGGGTGTGTTCAGGTGTCCCTGCAGTGTCCCCAGGTGTCCCTGCAGTGTCCCCAGGGATGTCCCTCAGGTGTCCCTGCAGTGTGTTCAGGTGTCCCCAGGTGTCCCTGCAGTGTCCCTGCAGTGTCCCCAGGTGTCCCTGCAGTGTCCCTCAGCTGTCCCTGCAGTGTCCCCAGGTGTCCCCAGGGATGTCCCCCAGGTGTCCCCGCAGTGTCCCCAGCTGGGTCACCTTGATCTCGATCTGCTCCTCCATCTCTTTGCTCTTGAGGGCGGCGTATTCCTTCTCCAGCCTGGGGACACACGGACAGCTGGGGACAGGGGGACAGGGACAGGGGGACACAGGGACAGAGGGACACAGGGACAGAGGGACAGGGGGACAGGGACAGAGGGACAGGGACAGAGGGACAGGGACGGGGACAGCTGGGGACAGCTGGGGACAGCTGGGGACAGGGACAGGGACAGAGGGACAGGGACAGGGACAGGGGGACAGAGGGACAGAGGGACAGGGACAGAGGGACAGGGACAGGGACACAGGGACAGGGACAGGGACAAGGACAGGGACAGGGACAGGGACAGGGACACAGGGACACAGGGACAGGGACAGGGGGACAGGGACAGGGTGGGGACAGAGGGGACAAGGACAGATTGGGGAAAGGGACAGGGTTGGGGACACAAGGACAGGGATGGGGACAGAGGGACAGGGACAGAGGGGACACAGGGACAGGGATGGGGACAGAGGGGACACAAGGGAGAGGGGACACAAGGACACAGGGACAGGGATGGGGACAAGGACACAGGGCCAGGGATGGGGACACAGGGACAGGGACACAGGGGACAAGGACAAGGATACAGGGACAGGGATGGGGACAGGGACACAGGGACAGGGATGGGGACACAAGGACACAGGGACAGGGATGGAAACAGAGGGACAGGGACAGAGGGGACACAGGGACACAGGGCCAGAGGGGACAAGGAGAAGGACACAGGGACAGGGTTGGGGACACAGGGACACAGGGCCAGGGATGGGGACAGGGATGGACACAGGGACGCGGGGCCAGGGACAGACACAGGGACGGACACAGAGACAGGGACAGAGGGGACAAGGACACAGGGACGCAGGGCCAGGGACAGACACAGGGACACAGGGACAGGGATGGGGACACAGGGACAGGGATGGGGCCAGGGACAGACCCAGGGACGCGGGGCCAGAGGTGTCCCCTGACCTCTTCATCTTGCGGGGGTTGTATTTGACCTGGCAGGCGCGCAGGATCAGCTTGTCCGGGCACGAGTCGAACTGGTGAGGGATCACCTTCTGGAAATACTGCCAGAAACGGGGAATTCACAGCAAAAATGGGCCATGAGCACCAGAAACGGGGAAATTTATACCAAAAATGGGCAATGAGCACCAAAAATGGGGAAATTTATACCAAAAATGGGCAATGAACACCAGAAACGGGGAATTCACAGCAAAAACGGGCAATGAGCACCAGAAACGGGGAAATTTATACCAAAAATGGGCAATGAACACCAGAAACGGGGAATTCACACCAAAAATGGGCAATGAACACCAGAAACGGGGAATTCACAGCAAAAACGGGCCGTGAGCACCAAAAATGGGGAAATTTATACCAAAAATGGGCAATGAACACCAGAAATGGGGAATTTACACCAAACACGGGCTGTGAGCACCAGAAATGGGGAATTTACACCAAACACGGGCCGTGAGCACCAGAAACGGGGAAATTCACCCAAAAACGGGGAATTTACAGCAAACACGGGCCATGAGCACCAGAAACGGGGAATCTACACCAAAAACGGGCCATGAACACCAAAAACAGGGAATTTACACCCAAACACGGGCCATGAGCACCAGAAACAGGGGAATTTATACCAAAAACGGGCAATGAACACCAAAAATGGGGAAATTCACACCAAAAATGGGCAATTCACCCAGAAATGGGGAATTCACACCAAAAACGGGCCGTGAACACCAAAAACGGGCAATGAACACCAGAAACGGGGAATTCACACCAAAAATGGGGAATTTATACCAAAAATGGGCCATGAAGACCAAAAATGGGCAATTCACCCAGAAACGGGGAATGCACCCAAAAACGGGCAATTCACACCAAAAATGGGCAATTCACCCAGAAACGGGGGAATTCACCCAAAAACAGGCAATTCAGACCAAAAATGGGCAATTCACACCAAAAACGGGGAATTCACCCAAAACCAGGCCATGAACACCAAAAACGGGCAATGAACACCAAAAATGGGGGAATTCACACCAAAAACGGGGAAATTCAGACCAAAAATGGGGAATTCAGACCAAAAATGGGGAATTCACACCAAAAACGGGGAATGAACACCAAAAATGGGGAATTCACACCAAAAATGGGCAATTCACCCAGAAACGGGGAATTCAGACCAAAAATGGGCAATTCAGACCAAAAATGGGCAATTCACACCAAAAACGGGGGAATTCACCCAAAACCAGGCCATGAACACCAAAAACGGGCAATGAACACCAAAAATGGGGGAATTCACACCAAAAACGGGGAATGCACCCAAACACGGGCCATGAGCACCAGAAACGGGGAATGAACACCAAAAACGGGCCAGGAACACCAAAAACAGGGAATTCAGCCCAAATTGGGGGAAAAACCACACAAGACAGGGAAAACCAACCCCAAATGGGGGAAAACCAGGGCAAAACGGGGATGAACTCACCAAACCCACCCCAAATCCACCCAAATCCCACCCCATTGACCAAACCCACCCCAAATCCACCCAAATCCCACCCCATTGACCAAATCCACCCCAAATCCACCCCAAATCCACCCCAAATCCACCCAAATCCCACCCCATTGACCAAACCCACCCCAAATCCACCCCAAATCCACCCCAAATCCACCCAAATCCCACCCCATTGACCAAATCCACCCCAAATCCACCCCAAATCCCATCCCATTGGCCAAACCCACCCCAAATCCACCCCAAATCCCACCCCATTGACCAAATCCACCCCAAACCCACTGCAAACTCAATCCCATTGATCAAACTCACCTCAAAACTCATCCTAAACCCCATCCATTGACCAAACCCACCCCAAATCCACCCTAAATCCCACCCCAAATCCCATCCCATTGACCAAACCCATCTCATTGGCCAAACCCACCCCAAAACTCATCCCACTGACCAAGCCCTCCCCACTGACCAAAGCCACCCTGATCCCACCCCATTGACCAACCCTACCCTAACCCCACCCCAAACCCACCCCAGTGACCCCAAACCCACCCCAGTGACCCCAAACCCACCCCAAACCCACCCCAATGACCAAACCCACCCCACTGACCCCAAACCCACCCCAATGACCAAACCCACCTCAAACCCACCCAAGGCCACCAAGCCCAGCCCATCCCAACCCCACCCCACTGACCCCAACCCCACCCCATTGACCAAACCTGCCCCAAACCCATCCCAACCCCACCCCATTGACCAAACCTGCCCCATGGCCACCCCACTGACCAAACCTGCCCCGACCCCACCCCACTGACCAAACCCACCCTAAACCCACCCTAAACCCACCCCATTGACCAAACCTACCCCGACCCCACCCCACTGACCAAACCCACCCTAAACCCACCCTAAACCCACCCCATTGAC
Organism: Agelaius phoeniceus; assembly: GCF_051311805.1. NCBI lineage: Eukaryota > Metazoa > Chordata > Aves > Passeriformes > Icteridae > Agelaius > Agelaius phoeniceus. The sequence goes on from NC_135296.1 coordinate 269,485, forward strand.
CAAACCTACCCCGACCCCACCCCACTGACCAAACCCACCCTAAACCCACCCTAAACCCACCCCATTGACCAAACCCATCCCAAACCCACCCCATTGACCAAACCTGCCCCATGGCCACCCCACTGATCAAGGCCACCCCAACCCCACCCCAATGACCAAACCAGCCCCATGGCCACCCCATTGACCAAACCCACCCCAAACCCACCCCAAACCCACCCCACTGACCAAACCAGCCCCATGGCCACCCCATTGACCAAACCCACCCCAAACCCACCCCATTGACCAAACCTGCCCCATGGCCACCCCACTGACCAAGGCCACTCCATACACACCCCACTGACCAAACCCACCCCAAACCCATCCCAACCCCACCCCATTGACCAACCCCACCCCAAGGCCACCCCATTGACCAAACCCACCCCAAACCCACCCCACTGACCAACCCCACCCCAAGGCCACCCCACTGACCAAGGCCACTCCATACACACCCCACTGACCAACCCCACCCCAAAACCCACCCCATTGACCAACCCACCCCAACCCCACCCCAAGGCCACCCCACTGACCAAGGCCCCCCAGGGTCCCCCCGTTGCGGGGTCGGTACCTGGGACATGCCCTCCATGTCCAGCTGCACCAGCTCGGCCTGGTTGAACTGCAGCAGGGCCATCCCCACGCGGAACACGATCTCCAGACCCTGCCACCAGCCCCACACACGCTCAGCGAGGCCACCACGGGGACACCATGGTCACCAAGGGACACCACGGGACACCATGGGGACACCCCATCCCTGCCACCAGCCCCACACACGCTCAGCGAGGCCACCACGGGGACACCATGGTCACCACGGGACACCATGGTCACCTCAGGGCCACCCTGAGTCACTGGGGCCATCCCATCCCTGCCACCAGCCCCACAGCCGGTCAGCGAGGCCACCACGGGGACACCATGGTCACCAAGGGACACCATGGTCACCATGGGGACACCCCATCCCTGCCACCAGCCCCACACACGCTCAGCGAGGCCACCACAGGGACACCACGGTCACCAAGGGACACCATGGTCACCATGGGGACACCCCATCCCTGCCACCACCACCACACACGGTCAGCGAGGCCACCACGGGGACACCACGGTCACCACGGGGCCACCACGGCCACCATGGTCACCACGGGACACCATGGTCACCTCAGGGCCACCCTGAGTCACTGGGGCCACCCCATCCCTGCCACCAGCCCCACAGCCGGTCAGCGAGGCCACCACGGGGACACCATGGTCACCATGGGACCACCATGGCCACCACGGGACACCATGGCCACCACAGGGCCACCATGGTCGCCATGGGACCACCACGGTCACCACGGGACACCATGGCCACCATGGGACCACCCTGAGTCATTGGGGCCACCCCACCCCTGCCACCACCACCACACCCGGTCAGCGTGGCCACCACGGGGCCACCATGGTCACCCTGGGGCCACCCTGGGTCACTGGGGCCACCCCACCCCTGCCACCACCACCATACCCGGTCAGCGAGGCCACCATGGCCACCCTGGGGCCACCTTGGTCACCCCAGGGCCACCCCACCCCTGCCACCACCCCACCTGGTCAGTGTGGCCATCAGGGCCACCTCGGGGCCACCTTGGTCACCCTTGGGCCACCTTGGGTCACTGGGGCCACCAGATCCCTGCCACCACCCCCACACCCGGTCAGCGTGGCCACCACAGGGACACCATGGCCACCATGGTCACCACGGGACATCATGGTCACCTCAGGGCCACCCTGAGTCACTGGGGCCACCCCACCCCTGCCACCACCCCCACACCCGGTCAGCGCGGCCACCATGGGGACACCACGGCCACCTTGGGTCATCCCTGGGTCACCGCGGCCACCATGGTCACCCCAGGGCCACCCTGAGTCATTGGGGCCACCACACCCCTGCCACCACCACACCCGGTCAGCGAGGCCACCACGGGGACACCATGGTCACCTCAGGGCCACCCCGGGTCATCGGGGCCACCCCACCCCTGCCACCACCCCACCCGGTCAGCATGGCCACCCTGGCCACCCTGGGGCCACCTTGGTCACCCCAGGGCCACTCCACTCCTGCCACCACCCCACCCAGTCAGTGCGGCCATCAGGGCCACCATGGGGCCACCATGGTCACCTCAGGGCCACCCTGGGTCATTGGGGCCACCCCATCCCTGCCACCACCACCACACCTGGTCAGCATGGCCACCATGGGGACACCATGGCCACCACAGGGCCACCCTGGGTCACTGGGGCCACCCCATCCCTGCCACCACCACACCCGGTCAGCGAGGCCACCATGGCCACCACGGGGCCACCTTGGTCACCCCAGGGCCACCCCACCCCTGCCACCACCCCACCTGGTCAGGGTGGCCACCATGGCCACCACGGGGCCACCACGGGGCCACCGTGGCCACCCCAGGGCCACCTTGGGTCATCCCTGGGTCACCATGGCCACCACGGGGCCACCTTGGGTCATTGGGGCCACCCCACCCCTGTGACGGCCCCACCTGGTCACTGTGGCCATCATGGCCACCACAGCCACCACGGGGCCACCTTGGGTCATCGGGGCCACCCGGGGTCATCGGGGCCACCCCACATCCACGCCAGGGCCACCTTGGGTCACCCCTGGGTCACCATGGCCACTCCAGAGCCACCTCTGGTCACCGGGGTCACCCTGTGGCCATGCCAGGGCTGCTCTGGGTCATCCCAGATGACCACGGCCACCCTGGGGCCACCTCAGAGCATCCCGGGGTCACCCCAAGGCCACCCTGGGGCCACCTCAGATCATCCCAGGTCACCACAGCCACCCCAAGGCCACCCTGGGGCCACCTCAGATCATCCAGGGTCACCGGGGCCACCCCAAGGCCACCCTGGGGCCACCTTGGGTCAGGCAATGGCACCAGAGCCATTCCCAGGCCACCGGGGGGGATTGGTCCCACCCCAAATTCTGAGGGATTTGGTCAAACCCAAACCCAATTTTGAGGAGTTTGATCCACCCCAAACTCGTTTTTGAGGGACTTCATCAAACCAAGCCCATTTTGGGGGATTTGATCCACCTGAAATTCATTTTTGAGGGTTTTGGTTCCACCCCAAAACCATTTCTGAGGGATTTGGTCAAACCCAAACCCATTTTTGAGGAGTTTGATCCACCTGAAACCCATTCTTGAGGGATTTGGTTCCACCCCAAAACCATTTCTGAGGGATTTGGTCAAAACCCAAACCCATTTTTGTGGAGTTTGATCCACCTGAAACCCATTCTTGAGGGATTTGGTTCCACCCCAAAACCATTTCTGAGGGATTTGGTCAAAACCCAAACCCATTCTTGAGGGACTTCACCAAACCAAACCCATTCTTGAGGGACTTGGTCAAACCCAAACCCATTTTTGAGGGATTTGATCCACCCCAAACTCATTCTTGAAGGACTTCACCAAACCAAAGCCATTCTTGAGGGACTTGGTCAAACCCAAACCCTTTTGTGAGGGATTTGGTTCCACCCCAAACTCATTTTTGAGGGATTTGGTGAAACCCAAAACCATTTCTGAGGGACTTGGTCAAACCCAAACCCATTTTTGAGGGGTTTGATCCACCCCAAACCCATTCTTGAGGGACTTGGTCAAACCCAAACCATTTGTGAGGGATTTGGTTCCACCCCAAACCCATTTTGAGTGATTTGGTCAAACCCAACCCTTTTTGAGGAGTTTGATCCACCTGAAACTCATTCTGAGGGATTTGGTTCCACCCAAACCCACTCTTGAGGGATTGGTCAAACCCAAACCCATTTTGAGGAGTTTGACCCAAACTCATTTGTGAGGGACTTCATCAAACCAAGCCCATTTTTGGGGGATTTGGTTCCACCTGAAATTCATTTTTGAGGGATTTGGTTCCACTGCAAAACCATTTCTGAGGGATTTGGTCAAACCCAAACCATTTTTGAGGGATTTGATCCACCCCAAACTCATTCTTGAGGGACTTGGTCAAACCCAAACCCATTTTTGAAGGATTTGATCCACCCCAAACTCGTTTTTGAGGGATTTCTTCCACCCCAATCTCATTCTTGAGGGACTTCATCAATCCAAACCATTTTGATGGGTTTGATCCACCCCAAACCCATTTTTTTATTATTTAGTCAAACCCAACCCATTTTTGAGGGATTTGGTCAAACCCAAACCCATTTTGAGGAGTTTGATCCAACCCAAACCCATTCTTGAGGGACACCATCAAACCAAACCCATTCTTGATGGGTTGGATCCACCCCAAACCCATTTTTGGGGGATTTGATCCACCCCAAACCCATTTTTAGTGATTTGGACAACCCCAATCCATTTTTTACTGATTCAGTCCAACCCCAACCCATTTTTTTGGGATTCAGTCCAACCCCAACCCATTTTTTTGGGATTTTCTCCCCCCCCCAGCCCCAGTTGGGTGGAAGGGGCAGGTCTGGGGTACCTCGTACATGAAGATGTCGAAGCCGCGCGTGGCCACGGGCAGGGGGAAGGTGGTGAGGAAGAGGGTGAGGAACACCCCAAATTCTGAGGGATTTGGTCAAACCCCAAATTCTGAGGGATTTGCTCAAACCCAAACCCATTTTTGAAGGATTTGATCCACCCCAATCTCATTCTTGAAGGACTTCACCAAACCAAAGCCATTTCTTGAGGGACTTGGTCAAACCCAAACCATTTTGTGTGGGATTTGGTTCCACCCCAAACCCATTCTTGAGGGATTGGTGAAACCCAAACCCATCTTTGAGTGATTTGGTTCCACCCCAAACTCATTTTTGAGGGACTTGGTGAAACCCAAACCCATTCTTGAGGGATTTGATCCAACCCAAACCCATTCTTGAGGGACTTCATCAATCCAAACCCATTCTTGAGGGATTTGGTTCCACCCCAAAACCATTTCTGAGGGATTTGGTCAAACTCAAAGTCATTTCTGAGGGATTTGGTCAAACCCAAACCCATTTTTGAGGAGTTTGATCCAACCCAAACCCATTCTTGAGGGACACCATCAAACCAAACCCATTCTTGATGGGTTGGATCCACCCAAACCCATTTTTGGGGGATTTGGTCAAACCCAAACCCATTTTTGAGGGGTTTGATCCACCCCAAACCCATTCTTGAGGGACTTCATCAAACCAAACCCATTTTAAGAGTTTGATCCACCCCAAACTCGTTTTTGAGAGACTTGGTCAAACCCAACCCATTTTTGAGGAGTTTGATCCACCCCAAACCATTTTTTACTGATTCAGTCCAACCCCAAACCCATTTTTTTTGTGATTTGGTCCAACCCCAACCCATTTTTTTGGGATTCAGTCCAACCCCAACCCATTTTTTACTGATTCAGCCAACCCCAACCCATTTTTTTGGGATTCAGCCCAACCCCAACCCATTTTTTGGGATTTTTCCTCCCCCCAGCCCCAGTTTTGGTGGAAGGGGCGGCTCTGGGGTACCTCGTACATGAAGATGTCGAAGACAGCGCGTGGCCACGGGCAGGGGGAAGGTGGTGAGGAAGAGGGTGAGGAACCAGGAGGAGGCGTACATGGAGGTGAGGAAGCTCTGGGAGCGGAAATGCACGTTCAGCTCCGGCAGCTGCTCCTGGGGACAACGGCTGCGGTCGGGGCGGATTCGGGGGGAAAACAACGGGAATTGGGAGGGGGGAATGGGAATTGGGGCTCAGAAAAATGAAAATGGGGGAGAAAAGGGGAATTTGGGGGGGGAAAGGGGAATTGGGGGAGAGAAATGGGGAATTGGGGGGAAAATGGGAATTATGGGGGAAAGGGGAATTGGGGGAGGGAAATGGGAATTGGGGGAGAAAAATGGGATTCGGGGGGAAAACGGGATTGGGAGGGGGGAAATGGGGAATGGGGGGGAAAATGGGAATTGGGGGAGAAAAATGGGAATGGAGGAGAAAAATGGGGAATTGGTGGGGGAAAAAGGGAATTGGGGGAGAGAAACGGGAATTGGGGGTCAGACAAAAATGGGAATTTGGGGTTGGACAAAAATGGGAATTTGGGGTTGGATTTGGGGAGAAAAACAGGAATTGGGGAGAAAAACGGGAATTGGGGGAGAGAAATGGGAATTGGGGGGGGAAGTGGGAATTGGGGAGAAAAACAGGAATTGGGGGTCAGACAAAATTGGGAATTTGGGGTTGGATTTGGGGAGAAAAATGGGAATTGGGGGGGAAAATGGGAATTGGGGGGGGAAGGGGAATTGGGGGGGAATGGGAATTGGGGGGAAAAACAGGGAATTGGAGGAGAAAAACAGGAATTGGGGGTCAGACAAAATTGGGATTTTGGGGTTGGATTTGGGGAGAAAAATGGGAATTGGGGGGGAAAAATGGGGGAATTGGGGGGAAAATGGGAATTGGGGGAGGGAAATGGGAATGGGGGGGGAAAAACGGGAATTTGGGGTTGGACAAAATTGGGAATTTGGGGTGGGATTTGGGGAGAAAAATGAGAATTAGGGGGAAAAATGGGAATTGGGGGAGAAAAAGGGGAATTGGGGGAGAAAAATGGGATTTGGGGGAAAAATGGGAATTGGAGAGAAAAACAGGAATTGGGGGGGAAAAGGGGAATTGGGGGAAAATGGGAATTGGGGGAGAGAAATGGGAATTGGGGGGGAAAAACGGGAATTTGGGGGGGGGGAAATGGGAATTGGGGGGGAGAAATGGGAATTGGGGGGGGAAAAACGGGAATTGGGGGGGGAAGTGGGATTTGGGGAGAAAAATGGGAATTGGGGAGAAAAACGGGAATTGGGGGTCAGACAAAATTGGGAATTTGGGGTTGGATTTGGGGAGAAAAATGGGAATTGGGGGGGGAAAATGGGAATTGGGGGGAAAAATGGGGAATTGGGGAGAAAAACAGGAATTGGGGGTCAGGCAACAACAGGAATTTCAGGTTGGACAAAAATGGGAATTTGGGGTTGGATTTGGGGAGAAAAATGGGAATTGGGGGGGACAAATGGGAATTGGGGGGGGAAAGTGGGAATTGGGGGGGGGAAATGGGAATTGGGGGGGGGAAATGGGAATTGGGGGGGGAAAAGGGGAATTGGGGGGGAAAAACGGGAATTTGGGGGGGGAAATGGGAATTGGGGGAGGGAAATGGGAATTGGGGGGAAAAGTGGGAATTGGGGGTCAGACAAAAACAGGAATTTGGGGTTGGACAAAAACAGGAATTTGGGGTTGGATTTGGGGAGAAAAATGGGAATTGGGGGGAAAAGGGGAATTGGGGGTCAGACAAAAACAGGAATTTCAGGTTGGACAAAAATGGGAATTTGGGGTTGGATTTGGGGAGAAAAATGGGAACTTGGGGCCAGATAAAAACAGGAATTCAGGGCTGGATTTGGGGAGAAAAATGGGAATTTGGGGTTGGATTTGGGGAGAAGAACGGGAATTTGGGGTCAGACAAAAATGGGGAATTCAGGGTCAGATTTGGGGAGAAAAACGGGAATTCAGGGTCAGGTAAAAACAGGAATTTGGGGTTGGATTTGGGGAGAAAAATGGGAATTTGAGGTCAGACAAAAATGGGAATTTGGGGTCCGACAAAAATGGGAATTCAGGGTTGGACAAAAACCGGAATTTGGGGTTGGATTTGGGGAGAAAAAAGGGAATTTGGGGTCAGACAAAAAGGGGAATTTGGGGTTGGATTTGGGGATAAAAATTGGAATTTGGGGTTGGTTTTGGAGACAAAAATGGGAATTTGGGGTCGGACAAAAAAGGGAATTTGGAGTCCGACAAAAATGGGAATTTAGGGTCGAACAAAAACCGGAATTCAGGGTCGGACAAAAACCGGAATTTGGGGTTGGATTTGGGGAGAAAAAGAGGAATTTGGGGTCACACAAAAACAGGAATTTGGGGTCGGACAAAAACAGGAATTTGGGGCCCGACAAAAATGGGAATTTGGGGTTGGATTTGGGGATAAAAACTGGAATCTGGGGTTGGATTTGGGGACAAAAATGGGAATTTGGGGTCGGACAAAAATGGGAATTCGGGGTCGGACAAAAATGGGAATTTGGGGTCGGACAAAAAAGGGAATTTGGGGTCGGACAAAAAAGGGAATTTGGGGTCAGACAAAAATGGGAATTCAGGGTTGGACAAAAACGGGAATTTGGGGTTGGGTTTGGGGAGAAAAAGAGGAATTTGGGGTCAGATAAAAATGGGAATTTGGGGTTGGACAAAAATGGGAATTTGGGGTTGGATTTGGGGAGAAAAACAGGAATTGGGAGAGAAAAACGGGAATTGGGAGTCACACAAAAACAGGAATTTGGGGTCGGACAAAAACAGGAATTTGGGGCCTGACAAAAATGGGAATTTGGGGTTGGATTTGGGGATAAAAACTGGAATCTGGGGTTGGATTTGGGGACAAAAATGGGAATTCGGGGTCGGACAAAAATGGGAATTTGGGGTCGGACAAAAATGGGAATTTGGGGTCCAACAAAAATGGGAATTTGGGGTCAGACAAAAATGGGAATTTGGGGTCAGACAAAAATGGGAATTCAGGGTTGGACAAAAACGGGAATTTGGGATGTGGACACGGGGACAAGGGTGGGAATTTGGGATGTGGACACGGGGACAAGGGTGGGAATTTGGGATGTGGACACGGGGACAAGGGTGTGAATTGGGGCTGTCCCCACCTGCAGCAGGAACTCGAACTGGTAAATGCAGAGCCCCAGCTCGGCCATGCTGGGCTTGAAGAGCTCCCGCAGGCGATACTCCTGCATCAGGCGCACGAAGACGCTGAACGCCTCCTCCTCCGGCATCTGCGGCCGGGAAAAACACGGGATTCCCAGGAAAAATGGGAATTCCCATCAGAACCACGGGAATTGCCAGCAGAATCACGGGAATTCCCATCAGAATCACGGGAATTTCCAGCAAAATCCCAGGAATTCCCGTCAAAATCCCTGGAGTTTCCAGCAAACCCCACTAAATTCCCATCAGAATTCCCATCAAACGCTGAACGCCTCCCCCTCGGCATCTGCGGCGGGAACAGCACGGGAATTCCCATCAGAATCCTGGGAATTCCCAGCAGAATCCTGGAATTCCCATCACAACTCCCACATTTCCCATGGAATTGATGGAATTCCCCTCAAAATCCTGGAATTCCCATGGAACACTGAACGCCTCCTCCTCCGGCATCTGGGGGGGAACAGCCCGAGATTCCCAGGAAAAATGGGAATTCCCATCAAAATCCCTGGAGTTCCCAGCAGAATCACGGGAATTCCCAGCAAACCCCACTAAATTCCCATCAGAATTCCCATGGAACGCTGAACGCCTCCCCCTCGGCATCTGGTGGGAAAAGCCTGGAATTCCCAAAAAAAAATCCCAGGAATTCCCATCAAAATCCCCAAATTCCCATCAAAATCCTGGAATTCCCATCAAAACCCCCATAATTCCCCTGGAACTGATGGAATTCCCATGGAACGCTGAACACCTCCTCCTCTGGCATCTGCGGCCGAGAAAAACCCGGGAATTCCCATCAGAATCACGGAATTCCCATCAGAATCACGGAATTCCCATCAAAATCATGGGAATTCCCGTCAGAATCCTGGAATTCCCAGCAGAATCCCCGGAATTTCCAGCAGAATCCTGGAATTCCCATCAGAATCCTGGAATTCCCGTCAGAATCCTGGAATTCCCATCAGAATCACGGAAATTTCCAGCAGAATCCTGGAATTCCCATCAGAATCCTGGAATTCCCGTCAGAATCCTGGAATTCCCATCAAAATCATGGGAATTCCCATCAGAATCCTGGAATTTCCAGCAGAATCACGGGAATTTCCAGCAGAATCCCAGGAATTCCCAGCAAACCCCACTAAATTCCCATCAGAATTCCCACCAAACGCTGAACGCCTCCTCCTCCGGCATCTGCGGCGGGAACAGCACGGGAGGCCCAGGAAAAATGGGAATTCCCATCAGAATCCCAGGAATTCCCATCAAAATCCCAGGAATTCCCAGCAAAACCCACTAAATTCCCATCAGAATTCACATCAAACACTGAACGCCTCCCCATCGGCATCTGAATCCAAAAAAATCCTGGGAGTTCCCATCAGAATCACGGAATTCCCAGCAGAATCCCTGGAATTCCCAGCAAAACCTCAGAATTCCCACCAAACGCTGAACGCCTCCTCCTCCGGCATCTGCGGGGAACAGCCTGGGATGCCCAGGAAAAAATCCTGGGAATTCCCATCAGAATCATGGAATTCCCATCAAAATCCCTGGAATTCCCAAAAAAAACCCTGGAATTCCCACAGAATCCCCAGAATTCCCAAAAAGTCTCCGGAATTCTCACAAAACCCCCGGAATTCCCACAGAATCCCCGGAATTCCCACAGAATCCCTGGAATTCCCACAAAATCCCCAGAATTCCCAAAAAACCCCTGGAATTCCCCCAGAAAGCCCTGGAATTCCCCCAGAATCCCCACAGAATCCCCAGAATTCCCAAAAAACCTCTCAGAATTCCCACAGAATCCCAGAATTCCCACCCAAAACCCCTGGAATTCCCACAGAACCCCTGGAATTCCCAAAAAATCCCCAGAATTCCCACAAAACCCCCAGAATTCCCCCAGATTCCCTGGAATTCCCCCAGAATCCTGGAATTCCCATCTAAAACCCCCAGAATTCCCACAGAATCCCCGGAATTCCCACAAAACCTCTCAGAATTCCCACAAAACCCCCAGAATTCCCAAAAAACCCCTGGAATTCCCACCTGCATGAGCAGCAGTCCCACGATGAAGGCGCTGCCCTGGCAGTAACCGACCTCACGATCCACCAGGGAATAGGCCTGGAAAATGGCCCCAGGGTCACCTCGGGGACACCCCGGGGACACCTCGGGGACACATCGGGGACATCTCGGGGACACCCCGGGGACACCTCGGGGACACCTCGGGGACACCTTGGGGACACCTCGGGGACACCTCGGGGGGACCTCGGGGACACATCGGGGACACCTCGGGGACACCCCGGGGACACCTCGGGGACACCTCGGGGACATCTTGGGGGGACACATCGGGGACACATCGAGGACACATCGGGGACACATCGGGGACACCTCAGGGACACCTCGGGGACACATTGGGGACACCTCAGGGACACATCGGGGACACCTCGGGGACACCTCGGGGACACCTCGGGGACACATCAGGGACATCTCGGGGACACCTCGGGGACACCTCGGGGACACCTCGGGGACACCTCGGGGGGACCTCAGGGACACCTCAGGGACACATCGGGGACACCTTGGGGACACCTTGGGAAACCTCGGGGACACCTCGGGGACACCTCGGGGACACCCCGGGGACACCTCGGGGACACCTCGGGGACACCTCGGGGACAGCTCGGGGGGACCTCAGGGACACCTCAGGGACACATCGGGGACACCTCGGGGACACCCCGGGGACACCTCGGGGACACCTCGGGGACACCTCGGGGACACCCCGGGGACACCTCGGGGACACCTCGGGGACACATCGGGGACACCTCGGGGACACCTCGGGGACACATCGGGGACACATCGGGGACATCTCAGGGTCACCTCGGGGACACCTCAGGGACACCTCGGGGACACCTCAGGGACACCTCGGGGACACCTCGGGGACACCTTGGGGACACATCGGGGACACCTCAGGGACACCCCAGGGACACATCGGGGACACCTCAGGGACACCTCAGGGACACCTCGGGGACACCTCGGGGACACCCCGGGGACACCTCAGGGACACCTCGGGGGGACCTCAGGGACACCTCGGGGACACCACGGGGACACCCCGGGGACACCTCGGGGACACCTCGGGGACACCTCAGGGACACCTCGGGGGGACCTCAGGGACACCTCGGGGACACCACGGGGACACCTCGGGGACACCTCGGGGTCACCTCGGGGACACCACGGGGACACCTCAGGGACACATCGGGGACACCTCGGGGACACCTCGGGGACACATCGGGGACAGCTCGGGGACACATCGGGGACACCTCGGGGACACCTCGGGGACACCTCAGGGACACCTCGGGGACACATCGGGGACACATCGGGGACACCTCAGGGACATCTCGGGGACATCTCAGGGACACCTCGGGGACATCTCGGGGACACCTCAGGGACACATCGGGGACACCTCGGGGACACCTCGGGGACACCTCAGGGACACCTCGGGGCCACCTCGGGGACACCTCAGGGACACCTCAGGGACACCTCGGGGACACCTCGGGGACACATCGGGGACACATCGGGGACACCTCGGGGACATCTCGGGGGGACCTCGGGGACATCTCAGGGACATCTCAGGGACACCTCGGGGACACCTCGGGGACACCTCAGGGACACCTCAGGGTCACCTCGGGGACACCTCGGGGATGCCTCGGGGACATCTCGGGGACATCTCAGGGACACCTCAGGGACACCTCGGGGACATCTCAGGGACACCTCAGGGACACATCGGGGACACCTCAGGGACACCTCGGGGACACCTCGGGGGGACCTCAGGGACATCTTGGGGACACATCAGGGACACCTCGGGGACACCCCAGGGACACCTCAGGGACACCTCAGGGTCACCTCGGGGACACATCGGGGACATCTCAGGGACACCTTGGGGACACCGCGGGGCCACCTCCTGTCCCTGTGTCCCCAATGTCACCTCTGTGTCCCCAGGATCACCTCTGTGTCCCCAGGGTCAGCCCAGGGTCACCCCAGGGCCACCTCCTGTCCCTGTGTCCCCAGGGTCACCTCTGTGCCACCTCCTGTCCCTGTGTCCCCAGGGTCACCTCTGTGCCACCTCCTGTCCCTGTGTCCCCAGTGTCACCTCTGTGCCACCTCCTGTCCCTGTGCCACCCCTGTGTCCCCAGTGCCACCCCAGTGCCACCTCCCATGCCACCTTCTGTCCCTGTGTCCCCAGTGTCACCTCCTGTGTCCCCAGGGCCACCTCTGTGCCACCTCCTGTCCCTGTGTCCCCAATGTCACCTCCAGGTCGCTGAGGAGAACCTCCTGGCCCAGGGCCACCCCAGATCCATGTCCCAGGTGTCCCCAGCGGTGTCACCTTCATGACATTGACGAGCACCTCCTGTCCCTGTCCCTGTCCCTGTCCCACCCATAGCAATGTCCCCAAGTGTCCCCAAGTGTCCCCAGCGGTGTCACCTTCATGACATTGAAGAGCACCCCCTGGCCCTGGCCCTGTCCCTGTCCCTGTCCCACCCCTGGCAGTGTCCCCATGTCCCCAGTGTCACCTTCATGACATTGAAGAGCACCTCCTGGCCCTGTCCCTGTCCCACCCCTAGCAATGTCCCCAAGTGTCCCCAGTGTCACCTTCATGACATTGAAGAGCACCTCCTGGCCCTGTCCCTGTCCCTGTCCCACCCATGGCAATGTCCCCAAGTGTCCCCAGCAGTGTCACCTTCATGACATTGAAGAGCACCTCCTGGCCCTGTCCCTGTCCCTGTCCCTGTCCCAGTGCCACCCCAGCAGTGTCCCCAGCAGTGTCCCCAGTGTCACCTTCATGACATTGAAGAGCACCCCCTGTCCCTGTCCCTGTCCCTGTCCCTGTCCCTGTCCCTGTCCCTGTCCCACCCCTGGCAGTGTCCCCATGTCCCCAGCAGTGTCACCTTCATGACATTGAAGAGCACCTCCTGGCCCTGTCCCTGTCCCTGTCCCTGTCCCAGTGCCACCCCAGCAGTGTCCCCAGTGTCACCTTCATGACATTGAAGAGCACCTCCTGGCCCAGGCTGTCCTGGCCCTTGAAGAAGTCGTGCTCGGGGTAGGTGCGGGCGATGTCGCGGCGGATCAGGCGCTCGCAGGGGGAGCTCATGCGCAGCAGCTCCGAGTACTGGGCCTTGAGCGGCAGCTCGGCCGCGCTGCACAGCAGCTGCCACACGATGGCACGGAAATGGTGCGGGATCCCCTTGCGGATCAGCTCCTGGGGGGACAGAAACCCTAAATGTGACCCTAAATGTGACCCCAAACCCTAAATGTGACCCCAGAGTCATCCCATTGTCCCCAAACGTGTCCCCAGTTCTGCTGCTCAGGGCACAGCAGCTGCCACACGATGGCGCGGAAATGGTGCGGGATCCCCTTCCGGATCAGCTCCTGGGGACATGGAAAAATCCCAAATGTGACCCTAAAGGTGACACCAAACCCCAAACATCATCCCAGAGTCATCCCATTGACCCCAGCTCGGCCGCGCTGCACAGCAGCTGCCACACGATGGCACGGAAATGGTGCGGGATCCCCTTCTGGATCAGCTCCTGGGGACACAGAGACCCTAAATGTGACCCTAAAGGTGACCCCAAACCCTAAATGTAACCCCAGAGTCATCCCATTGTCCCCAAACGTGTCCCCAGGTCTGTGCTCAGAGCACAGCAGCTGCCACACGATGGCGCGGAAATGGTGCGGGATCCCCTTGCGGATCAGCTCCTGGGGACATGGAAAAATCCCAAATGTGACCCCAAAAACCCCAAATGTGATCCTAAACATGATCCCATTGTCCCCAGGTTTGTGCTCAGGGCACAGCAGCTGCCACACGATGGCGCGGAAATGGTGCGGGATCCCCTTCCGGATCAGCTCCTGGGGACATGGAAAAATCCCAAATGTGACCCCAAACCCCAAATGTGATCCTAAATGTGACCCCAGAGTCATCCCATTGACCCCAAACATGATCCCATTGACCCAGGTCTGCTGCTCAGGCACAGCAGCTGCCACACGATGGCGCGGAAATGGTGTGGGATCCCCTTCCGGATCAGCTCCTGGGGGGAGAGAAACCCTAAATGTGACCCTAAATGTGACCCCAAACCCTAAATGTGACCCCAAACCCTAAATGTGACCCCAAACATGATCCCATTGACCCCAGCTCGGCCGCGCTGCACAGCAGCTGCCACACGATGGCACAGAAATGGTGCGGGATCCCCTTCCGGATCAGCTCCTGGGACAGTGGGGACAATGAGGGACAGTAGGGACAATGAGGACAATGAGGAAAATGAGGACAATGAGGACAGTGGGGACAATGGGGACAATGAGGACAATGGGGACAATGGGGACAATGGCGACAGTGGGGACAGTGGGGACAATGGGGATAACGGGGACAATGGGGACAGTGGGGACAGTGGGGACAGTGGGGACAATGGGGATAATGGGGACAATGGGGACAGTGGGGACAATGGGGATAATGGGGACAATGGGGACACTGGGGACAGTGGGGACAATGGGGACAATGGAGACAATGAGGACAGTGGGGACAATGGGGAACAATGGGGACAGAGGGGACAATGGGGACAATGGGGACAATGGGGACAGTGGGGACAATGGGGACAATGAGGACAATGGGGACAATGGGGACAATGGGGACAATGGGGACAGTGGGGACAGTGGGGACAATGGGGACAATGGGGACAATGGGGACAGTGGGGACAATGGGGACAATGAGGACAATGGGGACAATGGGACAATGGGGACAGTGGGGACAGTGGGGACAATGGGGACAATGGGGACAATGGGGACAATGGGGACAGTGGGGACAATGAGGACAATGAGGACAATGGGGACAGTGGGGACAATGGGGACAATGGGGACAATGGGGACAATGGGGACACTGGGGCCAGGGTGACCCCAAACGTGCTCCAAACGTGGCGTGGTCAGAGCAGGACCCAAGCTGTGACCTCCTGCTGGACAAATCCATCCAAAACCCAACAAATTGGACAAATCCACCCCAAAATGGAACAAACTGCACAAATTCACCCCAAAACGTGTCCAGGTGACCAAATTGGCCCCAAAATGTGACCCAAGGGAACAAATCCACCCCAAAACTGAACAAACGGGACAAATCCAACCCAAAACTCATCCCATTGGACAAACCCACCCCAAAACCCAACAAATTGGGTAAATCCACCCCAAAACCCAACAAATTGGACAAATCCACCCCAAAACCCAACAAATTGGACAAATCCACCCCAAAACCCAACAAATTGGACAAATCCATCCCAAAACGTGTCCAGGTGACCGAACTGGGCCTAAACCCCAACAAATTAGATAAATCCATCCCAAAATGGAACAAATTGGACAAATCCATCCCAAAACGTGTCCAGGTGACCAAATCGGCCCCAAAATGAGACCCAAGGGAAAAAATCCATCCCAAAACCCAACAAAATCCACCCCAAAACTGAACAAACTGGACAAATCCAACCAAAACTCATCCCATTGGACAAACCCACCCCAAAACCCAACAAACTGGGTAAATCCACCCCAAAACCCAAGGAATTGAGGCAATTTCACCCCAAAACATGACAAGTGGGGACAAATCCACCCCAAAACTCCTCCCATTGGATAAACCCATCCCAAAACACCACAAAATTGGACAATTTAACCCCAAAACTCAACAAACTGGAGAAACCCACCCCAAAACTCCTCCCATTGGAAAAACCCATCCAAAAACCCAAGGAATTGGAGAATTCCACCCCAAAACCCAAGGAATTGGACAATTCCAGCCCAAAACCCAAAGAATTTGAGAATTTTCACCCCAAAACCCAAGGAATTGGACAATTCCACCCCAAAACCCAAGGAATTGGACAATTCCACCCCAAATCCCAAGGAATTGGACAATTTCATCCAAATCCCAGGGAATTGGAGCATTCCAGCCCCACCCACCTTGAGCAGCTTCTCCTTCTTCCTCCTCCACTCGTCCCACTCGTTGACGATGCGGCCCCAGAGGATCCAGGTGTCCTCCTCCAGTGGCTCAGGTTGGACGAGGCCGAGGAGCTGGAGACCAGCGAGGAGCCGCTGTTTGCGCCGGGAGCCGTTCACCGAGCGCATCGACTTGGAGTCGGCCTCCAGCAGCCTGGGGGGGAAAACCGGGGCAGAAATCACCAAAAACGGGCACAAAATGGGCACAAAATGGGCACAAAATGGGCACAGAGCAGGTGGGAGTGACACAAGGAGCTGGAGACCAGCAAGGAGCCACCAAGAGCCGTTCACTGAGCGCATCGACTTGGAGTCGGCCTCCAGCAGCCTGGGGGGAAAAACAGGCCCAGAAATCACCCAAAATGGTCACAAATGGGCACAAAATTGGCAAAAAATGGGCAAAAAATGGGCACAGAGCAGGTGGGAGTGACACAAGGAGGAGGAGCCGCTGTTGCGCCGGGAGCCGTTCACCGAGCGCATCGACTTGGAGTCGGCCTCCAGCAGCCTGGAGGGTAAAAACAGCCCAGAAATCACCAAAAATGGGCACAAAATGGGTAAAAATGGGCCACAAACATGGCACAGAGGAGGTGGGAGTGACACAAGGAGCTGGAGACCAGCGAGGAGCCACCGAGAGCCGTTCACAGAGCGCAGGGACTTGGAGTCGGCCTCCAGCAGCCTGGGGGGAAAAAACAGCCCAGAAATCACCAAAAATGGGCACAAAACAGGCACAAAATGGCAAAAAATGGGCACAAAACAGGCACAGACGAGGTGGGAGTGGCACAAGGAGCTGGAGACCAGCGAGGAGCCACCGGGAGCCGTTCACCGAGCGCAGGGGCTTGGAGTCGGCCTCCAGCAGCCTGGGAGAGACAAACCGGGCAGAAATCACCAAAAACGGGCACAAAATGGGCACAAAATGGGCACAAAGTGGGCACAGAGGAGGTAGGAGAGACACAAGGAGCTGGACACTATCAAGGAGCCGCTGTTGCGCCGGGAGCCGTTCACCGAGCGCATCGACTTGGAGTCGGCCTCCAGCAACCTGGGGGGAAAAAACAGCCCAAAAATCACCAAAAATGGGCACAAAACAGGCACAAAATGGGCACAAAATGGGCATAAAAGGGGCACAGACAAGGTGGGAGTGACACAAGGAGCTGGACACCATTGAGGAGCCGCTGGTGTGCCGGGAGCCGTTCACAGAGCGCATCAACTTGGAGTTGGCCTCAGCAGCCTGGGAGGGACAAACCGGGCAGAAATCACCAAAAACGGGCACAAAATGGGCACAAAATGGCACAAAATGGGCACAGAGGAGGTGGGAGTGACACAAAACGTCCTCAGAGCAGATGGGAGTGACCCAAAAACTGACCCAAAATGGGCCCAAAGGAGGTGGGAGTGACCCAAAGCTGACCTGGAAAGAGTGACCCAAAAGTGACCCAAAAGTGACCCAAAAGTGTCCCCAAAGTGACCCAAAATGTGCTCAGGGCAGGTGGGAGTGACACAAAATGTGCTCAGAAAGGGTAGAATTGCCCAAACTTATACTGGAATGACCCAAAATTGACCCAAAATGGGCCCAAAATGGACCCAAAAATGTCTCCAAAGAAGGTGGGAGTGACCCAAAACTGACCCAAAATGGGCCCAGAGAGGGTGAGACTGGCCCAAACCTGATGTGGAGAGAGTGACCCCAAAATTGACGCCAAACTGACCCAAAATGTGTCCACAGCAGGTGGGAGTGACCCAAAATTGACCCAAAATGTGCCCAAAGGAGGTGGGAGTGACCCAAAGCTGACCTGGAAAGAGTGACCCAAAAGTGACCCAAAATTGACCCAAAATGGGCCCAGAGAGGGCAGAGTTGGCCCAAAGCTGACCTGGAGAAAGTGACCCCAAAATTGACCCAAAATTGACCCAAAATGAGCCCAGGGCAGGTGGGAGTGACCCAAAAGTGACCCCAAAAGTGACCCAAGATGGGCCCAAAGGAGGTGGGAGTGACCCAAAATGTGCCCAGAGAGGGTGGAATTGGCCCAAACCCAAGCTGGAGAGAGTGAGCCAAAAGTGACCCCAAAAGTGACCCAAAAATGACCCAAAATGTGCCCAAAAGGAGGGAGGAGTGAGCAGAACTGACCCAAAAGTGACCCAAAGTGACCCAAAAATGACCCAAAATGTCCCCAAGGAGGGAGGAGTGAGGCAGAACTGACCCAAAACGGGCCCAGAGGAGGCGGGAGGGACCCAGAACTGACCCAAAATTGACCCAAAATGTGCCCAGGGCAGGTGGGAGTGACACAAAACACCCTGAGAGGAGGTGGGAGGGACCCAAAGTGACCCCAAAAGTGACCCCAAAAGTGACCCAAAAGGTGCCCAAAACGGGGGGGGTGACCCAAAACGGACCTGGAGAGAGTGACCCAAAATTGACCCCAAAAGTGACCCAAAATGGGCCCAGAGAGGGTGGGATTGGCCCAAACCTGACCTGGAGAGAGTGACCCAAAACTGACCCAAAAAATTGACCCAAAACTGACCCAAAATTGACCCCAAACTGACCCCAAACTGACCCAAACTGACCCAAAATGGACCCAAAACTGACCCAAAATTAACCCCAAACTGACCCAAAAGTGACCCAAAAAATGACCCAAAATGTCCCCAAAGGAGGGAGGAGTGAGGCAGAACTGACCCAAAATTGACCCAAATGTGCCCAGGGCAGGTGGGAGTGACACAAAACACCCTCAGAGGAGGTGGGAGGGACCCAAAAGTGACCCCAAAAGTGACCCCAAAAGTGACCCCAAAAGTGACCCAAAATTGACCCCAAAAAGTGACCCAAAAGTGACCCAAAAGTGACCCAAAACTGACCCAAAAGTGACCCCAAAAGTGACCCAAAATTGACCCAAAACTGACCCCAAAACTGACCCAAAACTGACCCAAAATTGACCCAAAACTGACCCAAAATTGACCCAAAATTGACCCCAAAAGTGACCCCCAAACTGACCCAAAATTGACCCCAAAATTGACCCAAAAGTGACCCAAAGTGACCCAAAATGTGCCCAGAGAGGGTGGGATTGGCCCAAAGCTGACCTGGAGAGAGTGACCCAAAACTGACCCAAAATTGACCCAAACTGACCCAAAAGTGACCCAAAAGTGACCCAAAATGTGCTCAGGGCAGGTGGGGAGTGACACAAAATGTGCCAGAGAGGGTGGAATTGGCCCAAACCTAACCTGGAGTGACCCAAAATTGACCCAAAATTGACCCAAATGAGCCCAGGCAGGTGGGACGTGACCCCAAAAGTGACCCCAAAAGTGACCCCAAAAGTGACCCCAAAAGTGACCCAAGATGGGCCCAAAGGAGGTGGAGTGACCCAGGACTGACCAGAACTGACCCAAAATGTGCCCAGAGAGGGTGGATTGCCCAAACCCAAGCTGGAGAGAGTGAGCCAAAAGTGACCCCAAAAGTGACCCAAAATTGACCCAAATGTGCCCAAAGGAGGGAGGAGTGAGGCAGAACTGACCCAAAATTGACCCAAAATGTGCCCAGGCAGGTGGAGGAGTGACACAAAACACCCTCAGAGGAGGTGGGAGGGACCCAAAATTGACCCCAAAAGTGACCCAAAAGTGACCCCAAAGTGACCCCAAAAGTGACTCCAAAAGGTGCCCAAAGGAGGTGGGAGTGACCCAAAACTGACCTGGAGAGAGTGACCCAAAATTGACCCCAAAAGTGACCCAAAACTGACCCAAAAGTGACCAAAATTGACCCAAAAGTGACCCAAAAACTGACCCAAAATTGACCCCAAAAGTGACCCAAAAGTGACCCAAAATTGACCCCAAAAGTGACCCAAAACTGACCCAAAATTGACCCAAAATTGACCCAAACTGACCCAAAACTGACCCAAAATTGACCCCAAACTGACCCAAAATTGACCCCAAACTGACCCAAAACTGACCCAAACCTGACCCAAAATGTGCCCAGAGAGGGGGGGGACTGGCCCAAAGCTGACCTGGAGAGAGTGACCCAAAATTGACCCAAAACTGACCCAAAAATTGACCCAAAACTGACCCAAACTGACCCAAAAGTGACCCAAAATTGACCCAAACTGACCCAAACTGACCCAAAAGTGACCCCAAATTGACCCAAACTGACCCAAAAGTGACCCAAAAATGACCCCAAAATTGACCCAAAACTGACCCAAAATTGACCCAAAACTGACCCAAAATTGACCCCAAACTGACCCAAAAGTGACCCCAAAAGTGACCCAAAATTGACCCAAAACTGACCCAAAATTGACCCAAAAGTGACCCCAAACTGACCCAAAACTGACCCCAAACTGACCCAAAATTGACCCAAACTGACCCAAAATGACCCCAAAGTGACCCAAAATTGACCCCAAAGTGACCCCAAACTGACCCAAAACTGACCCAAAACTGACCCAAAATTGACCCCAAAGTGACCCCAAACTGACCCAAAATGTGCCCAGAGGATGTGAAAAATTACTCAAAAAATGGAAATATTTCCCACCAAAATGACCCCAAAAATGGAGATATTGTTCCCAAAATGGAGATATTCCTCCAAAATTACCCCAAAAATGGAGATAGTTCCCCCAAAATGCCCCCAAAAATGGGAATATTTTCCCCAAAATGCCCCCAACAATGGAGCCATTGTCCCAAACCCACATGAGATCGATTTTAATCCATTTTTTGCCCCAATCCAGACCAGAAACGGATCCAATCCCGCCCATTCCTCACCGGTTCTGCTCCTCCAGCTTGGCCAGAACTCCAAGAGCCCAAAAATGGAGATATTACCCCAAAAATGGAGATATTACCCCAAAAATGGAGATATTACCCCAAAAATGGAAATATTACCCAAAAAATGGAGATATTCCCCCCAAAAATGGAGATATTATCCGAAAATGACCCCCAAAAATGGAGATATTATCCCAAAATGACCCCAAAAATGAAAATATTTTCTCCAAAAAATGACCCCCAAAAATGGGGATATTGTCCCCAAAATGACCCCAAAAATGGAAATATTGTCCCCAAAATGACGCCAAAAATGGGAATATTTTCCCCAAAATGACCCCAAAAATGGAGATATTGTTCCCAAAAATGGAGATATTGGCCCAAACCCACATGAGATCGATTTTAATCCCATTTTTGCCCCAATCAATGACACAACCCCATCCAATCCCGCCCATTCCTCACCGGTTTCTGCTCCTCCAGCTTGGCCAGAACTCCAATAGCCCAAAAATGAGATATTACCCCAAAAATGGAGATATTGCCCCAAAAATGGAGATATTACCCCCAAAAATGGAGATATTACCCCAAAAATGGAGATATTTCTCCTAAAACCACTCCAAAAATGGAGAAATTCCCCCAAAATGACCCCAAAAATGGAGATATTGTCCCCAAAATTACCCCAAAAATGGGAGCATTGTTCCCAAAAATGGAGATATTTTCCTCAAAATGACTCCAAAAATGGGAATATTTTCCCCAAAATGACCCCAAAAAATGGAGATATTTTCCCCAAAATGACCCCAAAAATGGAATATTTTCCCCAAAATGACCCCAAAAATGGAGATATTACCCCCAAAAATGACCCCAAAAATGGAGCTATTTCCCCCAAAAATGGAGATATTTTCCTCAAAATTACTCCAAAAATGGGAATATTTCCCCCAAAATGCCCCCAAAAATGGAGATATTGTCCCCAAAATGCCCCCAAAAATGGAGATATTGTCCCAAACCCACATGAGATCGATTTTAATCCCATTTTTTTCCCAAATCCAGACCAGAACGGATCCAATCCCATTCATATCCTCACCGGTTCTGCTCCTCCAGCTTGGCCAGAACTCCAATAGCCCAAAAATGGAGATATTGCCCCAAAAATGGAGATATTACCCAAAAAATGGAGATATTACCCAAAAAATGGAGATATTACCCAAAAAATGGAGATATTACCCCAAAAAATGAAATATTACCCCCAAAAATTACCCCAAAAAATGGAGATATTTCCCCCAAAAATGGAGATATTACCCCAAAAAATGGAGATATTACCCCAAAAATGGAAATATTACCCCCAAAAATGGAGATATTTCTCCTAAAACCACTCCAAAAATGGAGAAATTCCCCCAAAAATAGAGATATTGTCCCCAAAATGACCCCAAAAAGGAGATATTTCCCTCAAAAATGGAGATATTTCCTCAAAATTACTCCAAAAAGGGAATATTTTCCCCAAAATGACCCCAAAAATGAAAATATTCCCCCAAAATGACCCCAAAAATGGGAATATTTTCCCCAAAATGACCCCAAAATTGGAGATATTTCCCCCAAAAATGGAGATATTGGCCCAAACCCACATGAGATCGATTTTAATCCCATTTTTTCCCCAATCCAGACCAGAACGGATCCAATCCCGGTCATTCCTCACCGGTTCTGCTCCTCCAGCTTGGCCAGAACTCCCAATAGCCCAAAAATGGAGATATTACCCCCAAAAATGGAGATATTACCCCAAAAAATGAAATATTACCCCCAAAAATTACCCCAAAATTGGAGATATTTCCCCCAAAAAATGGAGATATTATCCCAAAATGACCCCAAAAATGGAGATATTGTCCTCAAAATGACTCAAAAAAGGGAATATTTTCCCCAAATGACCCCAAAAATGGAGCCATTGTCCCAAACCCACATGAGATCGATTTTAATCCATTTTTGCCCCAATCCAGACCAGAACGGATCCAATCCCATTCATTCCTCACCGGTTCTGCTCCTCCAGCTTGGCCAGAACTCCAATAGCCCAAAAATGGAGATATTACCCCAAAAATGGAGATATTTCCCCCAGCAATGGAGCCATTGCCCCCAAACCCCACATGAGATCGATTTTAATCCCATTTTTTTTCCCAAATCAAGGACACAACCCCATCCAATCCATTCATTCCTCACCGGTTCTGCTCCTCCAGCTTGGCCAGAACTCCAATAGCCCAAAAATGGAGATATTACCCCAAAAATGGAGATATTGTCCCAAACCCCCATGAGATCAATTTTAATCCCATTTTTCCCCAGTCAATGACACAACCCCATCCAATCCCGGCCATTCCTCACCGGTTCTGCTCCTCCAGCTTGGCCAGAACTCCAATACCCCAAAACTGGAGATATTGGCCCAAACCCACATGAGATCAATTTTAATCCCATTTTTTCCCCAATCAATGACACAATCCCATCCAATCCCGCCCATTCCTCACCGGTTCTGCTCCTCCAGCTTGGCCAGAACTCCAATAGCCCAAAAATGGAGCCATTGTCCCCAAACCCACATGAGATCGATTTTAATCCCATTTTTTCCCAAATCAAGGACAGAATCCCATCCAATCCCGTTCCTTGCTCACCGGTTCTGCTCTCCAGCTTGGCCAGCAGCTCCTGCTCGTCCGGGCTCAGCGTCTCGGGCTCCGCCCCCGGGGACCCCGCGGGGCCCTCCCGGGACGGCTCCGGCTGCGGCTGCGGCCCCTGCGGGGACGCCATGGCCCTACCTGGGCAAGAGGGAACGGAGAGGGGGGATTCATACTGGGGTGGGAATAATGCACGGGGGGGAGGGGAATAATGCACAGTGAGGGGGGAATCGTATTGGGGATGGGAATAATGAACAGGGGGGATGGGAATAACGCACAGGGGGGAGGGGAATAACGCACAGGGGGGAGGGGAATAATGCACAGAGAGGGGGCAAATTCATACTGGGATGGGAATAATGCACAGAGAGGGGAATAATGCACAGGGGGAAGGGGATAATGAACAGAGAGGGGGAAAAAATTCATATTGGGGATGGGAATAATGCACAGTGGGGATGGGAATAATGCACAGTGAGGGAGGGAAATTCATATTGGGGATGGGAATAATGAACAGTGAGGGGGAATAATGCACAGAGAGGGGGGAAATTCATATTGGGGATGGAATAATGCACAGTGGGGATGGAATAATTCATATTGGGGATGGGAATAATGAACAGAGAGGGAAATAATGCACAGAGAGGGGAATAATTGCACAGAGAGGGGGAAATTCGTATTGGGGATGGGAATAATGAACAGGGGGGATGGAATAATTCATATTGGGGATGGGAATAATGAACAGAAAGGGGAATAACGCACAGGGGGGGAGGGGAATAATGAACAGAGAGGAGGGAAATAGTGCACAGTGAGGGATGGGAATAATGCACAGTGAGGGGGGAATGAACAGTGGGGATGGGAATAATGCACAGTGGGGGAGGGAATAATTCATATTGGGGAAGGGAATAATGAACAGTGGGGATGGAATAATTCATATTGGGGATGGAAATTAATGCACCGTGAGGGGGGAAATAATGCACAGTGAGGGAGGGGAATAATGCACCGTGAGGGGGGAAATTCATATTGGGGATGGGAATAATGCACAGACAGGGGAATAATGCACAGGGGGAAGGGGATAATGAACAGAGAGGGGGGAAATTCATATTGGGGATGGGAATAATGAACGGGGGGGATGGGAATAATGCACAGTGAGGGGGGAATCGTATTGGGGATGGGAATAATGAACAGGGGGGAATAATGCACAGAGAGGGGGGAATCGTATTGGGGAGGGAATAATGAACGGGGGGGAGGGGAATAATGCACAGGGGGGAGGGGAATAATGCACAGGGGGGATGGGAATAATGCACAGAGAGGGGGGAAATTCATATTGGGGATGGGAATAATGCACAGAGAGGGGGGAATCGTATTGGGGATGGGAATAATGCACAGGGGGGATGGGAATAATGAACAGGGGGGATGGAATAATTCATATTGGGGATGGGAATAATGCACAGAGAGGGGAATAATGCACAGAGAGGAGGAAAATTCATATTGGGGATGGGAATAATGCACAGTGGGGATGGGAATAATGAACATTGGGGATGGGAATAATGAACATTGGGGATGGGAATAATGAACGGTGGGGAGGGGAATAATGCACAGGGGGAATGGGAATAATGCACAGTGAGGGGGGAAATAATGCACAGGGGGGATGGGAATAATGAACAGTGGGGATGGGAATAATGCACAGTGAGGGGAAATCATATTGGGGATGGGAATAATGAACAGTGGGGATGGGAATAATTCATATTGGGGATGGGAATAATTCATATTGGGGATGGGAATAATTCATATTGGGGATGGGAATAATGCACCGTGAGGGGAATAATGCACCGAGAGAGGGGAAATTCATATTGGGGATGGGAATAATGCACAGAGAGGGGAATAATGCACAGGGGGAAGGGGATAATGCACCATGAGGGGGGAAATAATGCACAGTGGGGATGAGAATAATGCACAGTGAGGGAGGGGAATAATGCACAGAGAGGGGGGAAATAATGCACAGTGAGGGATGGGAATAATGCACAGTGAGGGATGGGATAATGCACAGTGAGGGATGGGATAATGCACAGTGAGGGATGGGATAATGCACAGTGAGGGGGGAATGAACAGTGGGGATGGGAATAATTCATATTGGGGATGAGAATAATGCACAGTGGGGATGGAAATAATGCACAGAGAGGGGAAATCATATTGGGGATGGGAATAATGCACAGTGGGGAGGGGATAATGAACAGTGGGGAATGGAATAATTCATATCGGGGATGGGAATAATGCACAGTGAGAGGGGAAATAATGCACATTGGGGATGGGAATAATGAACAGTGAGGAGGGAAATGAACAGTGGGGATGGGAATAATGCACAGTGAGGAGGGAAATGCACATTGAGGGAGGGAAATTCATATTGAGCAAGCAAAATTCACATTGGGGAAAGGAAATTCACAGTGAGGAAGGGAAATTCACATTTAGGAATGAAATTTCACATTGCAGCAGCGAAAAATTCACATTGAGGAATGAAAATTCACATTGAGGAATGAAAATTCACATTGAGGAACAAAAATTCACAGTGCAGCAGCAGTAATTCACATTTAGGAACGAAAATTCACATTGCAGAACCCAAAATTCACATTTGATATCAGAAATTCCCATTCGGTATCAGGAATTCCCATGCGGTACCAGGAATTCAGATTTACAGCAGCGAAAAATTCACATTTCAGAAACAAAAATTCAAATTTTGGCGGCAAAAAATTCCCATTCGGTATCAGGAATTCAGATTGCAGCAGCAAAATTCACATTTAGGAACAAAAATTCCCATTGCAGCCTTGAAAATCCTCAATTTTGGCAGCAAAAAATTCACACTTGCTATCAGAAATTTACATTCAGTGTCAGAAATTCCCATTTTGGCAGCAAAAATTCCCATTGCAGCAGCAAAAATTCAAATTTCAGAAGGAAAAATTCAAATTTTGGCAGCAAAAATTCCCATTTTGGCACCAAAATTTCACATTGCAGCCTTAAAATCTCACATTTCACCCCAAAATCCCACATTTCACCCCAGATCCCTCATTTCACCCCAAATCCCTCATTTCACCCCAAAATTCCTCATGTCAGCCCCAAAGCACCAGATTTAATCCCACATTGCAGCCCCAAAATCCCAAAATCCCAAGTTTTGGCCCCAAAATCCTCCAGTTCAACCCAAAAATTCCCATTTCAGCCCAAAATCCTCTGGTTTAGCCCTAAAATTCACAATTTGGTATCAAAAATTCCCATTCAGCAGCAAAAATTCCCATTTCAGCATTGAAAATTCCCATTTCAGCATCGAAAATTCCCATTTTGGCATCAAAAATTCCCATTCATTATCAGAAATTCCCATTCATTATCAGAAATTCACATTGCAGCCCCAAAAATTCACATTTCAGCACCAAAATCCTCTGGTTCACCTCAAAAATTTCCATTGCAGCACCAAAAATTCACATTCAGCAGCAAAAATTCCCATTGTTGCACTGAAAATTCACATTTTGGCATCAACAATCCCCATTGTGCCTCCAAAAATTTGCATTTCAGCACCAAAATTTCCATTTTGGCCCCAAAATCCCAGATTTCACCCTAAAATCCCAGATTTAATTGCACATTTCAGCCCCAAAATTCCCATTTTGGCATCAAAAATTCCCATTGAAGCCCCAAAAATTCCCATTGTGACTCCAAAAATTCACATTTCAGCCCCAAAATTCCCATTTCAGCCCCAAAATTTCCATTGCAGCCCCAAAATTTCCATTTTGGCCCCAAAATCCCAGATTTCACCCCAAAATCCCAGATTTAATTGGACATTTCAGCCCCAAAAATTCACATTTTGGCCTCAAAAATTCCCATTGTGACAGCAAAAATTCCCATTCATTATCAGAAATTCCCATTCATTATCAGAAATTCCCATTCATTATCAGAAATTCACATTGCAGCCCCAAAATTCCCATTGTGACTCCAAAAATTCCCATTTTGGCACCAAAATCGCAGATTTAATTGGACATTTCAACCCCAAAATTCACATTTTGGCATCAAAAATTCCCATTCATTATCAAAAATTCCCATTCATTATCAAAAATTCCCATTTTGGCACCAAAATCCCAGATTTCAGCCTCAAAATCTCAGATTTAATTGGACATTTCTGTACCAAAAATTCACATTTTGGCCCCAAAAATTCCCATTCATTATCAGAAATTCCCATTTCAGCAGCAAAAATTCACATTTCAGCACCAAAATTCCCATTGTGCCTCCAAAAATTCCCATTCATTATCAGAAATTCCCATTTCGGTCCCAAAATTCCCATTTCGGTCCCAAAATTCCCATTTTGGCACCAAAATCCCAGATTTAATTGGACATTTCAGCCCCAAAAATTCACATTTTGGCCTCAAAAATTCTGAATTTTGGCATCAAAAATTCCCATTGTGCCTCCAAAAATTCCCATTCATTATCAAAAATTCACATTTTGGCCCCAAAAATTCACATTTTGGCATCAAAAATTCCCATTGTGCCTCCAAAAATTTGCATTTCAGCACCAAAATTCCCATTTTGGCACCAAAATCCCACATTTCAGCCCCAAAACCTCAGATTTAATTGGACATTTCAGCCCCAAAAATTCCCATTTTGGCCTCAAAAAATTCCCATTCATTATTAGAAATTCCCATTTTGGCCCCAAAACTTCACACGGTGCCTCTAAAAATTCCCATTGCAGCATCCAAAATTCCTATTTCAGCCCCAAAAATTCCCATTTTGGTACCAAAAATTCCCATTTCAGCACCAAAATTCCCATTGTGACTCCAAAAATTCCCATTTCAGCCCCAAAATCCTCTGGTTCACCTCCAAAATTCCCATTTCAGCACAAAAATCCAGCATTATTTCACATTTCAGCCCAAACTCCTGCATTTTATCCCCAAAATCTCCCGTTTGATACCAAAAATTTGACATTTGGTCTGGAAATTTCACATTTCACCCCCAAAATTCAACTTTGGAGCCCCCAAATCCCAAATTTCACATGAAAATCCCACATTTTACCCAAAATTGGACATTTTGCCCCAAAAATCCCACATTTCATTCCCCCAAATGCCAAATTTTGGTGCCAAAATTTCCCATTTCATGCCCCAAATTTGACATTTCAGCCCCAAAATTTCCCATTTCACCCTAAAATGTCCCATTTCAGCTCCAAAATCCCACATTTTGTCCCAAAAATTTCTGCATTTCGGTGCCAAAATTTGATATTTTGGCCCCAAAATCTCACATTGCTCCAAATCCCACATTTCACCCCAAAAATTCCACATTTCATTTCCAAAATTTGATTTTTTGGCCCCAAAACGCCACATTTGAGACCCAAATTTGCACATTTCACCCCCAAAATCGCACATTTCCAAATCTCATATCCAAAATTTCCAACATTTGACTTTTTGAAGGCAAAATTTGCTATTTTGACCCCAAAATCCTCACATTTTAGACCCCAAATGTTCCATTTCTTCCTCACAATTTCACATTTCACCCTCCCAAAAAAACCCAAAACCCCCCAAAAACCCAGAAAAGGGAGAATTTGACCCAAAAGCCCCAAAAATGGGGGGGTCAGACCAAAAGTTCCCCAAAATTGGGGTGAGCCCAAATCCCCTAAAATTGGGTTGACCTGGAAACCCCCCCTAAAAAGGGGGGGGGTGAATCCAAAACCCCACAAAAATGGGGGGAGCCCAAAGCACCCCCAAAAATGGGGTGACCCAAAGCCCCTCACAAAGGGGGGTGACCCCAAACCCTCTAAAATGGGGGTGACCCCAAACCCCCCCCTCCCAAAAATGGGGTGACCCCAAACCCCCCTCAAAAATGGAGTGATCCCAAACCCCCTAAAATGGGGGTGACCCCAAAGCCCCTCACAAAGGGGGGTGACCTCAAACTCCCTAAAATGGGGGTGACCCCAAAGCCCCTCACAAAGGGGGGTGAGCCCAAACCCCCTCACAAAGAGCGGTGACCCCAAACCCCTTAAAATGGGGGTGAGCCCAAACCCCTCAAAACTGGGGTGACCCCAACCCCCCCTCAGGAGGTATCACCCCAATCCCCCCCTAAAATGGGGGTGACGCCAAACCCCCTAAAATGGGGGTGACCCCAAACCCCCTCACAAAGGGGGTGACCCCAAACCCCCTAAAATGGGGGTGACCCCAAACCCCCTCACAAAGGGGGGTGACCCCAAATCCCCTAAAATGGGGGTGACCCCAAACCCTCTAAAATGGGGGTGACCCCAAAGCCCCTCACAAAGGGGGGTGACTCTAAAGGCCCCTCAGGGCTGTCACCCCCTCACACAAAAAAGGCGGGAACCCCCTCACCCCACTGAGGGGGGGGCGCCTCCATTTTCCCTTCAGGGGGGCGATGCCCCGCCCCCATCGCCCTCATCCCTGAGGGGGGAACTCCTCCATTGTTCGCTGACAGCTCCCTCACGGCCCCCCCGGCCCCTCCTACCTGCGGTCCGTGGCCATGGCGACCCCCGGCCGCCCTCCCGGGGGCGCTCGGCGCCGTTCGCCCCTCACCGGGAGCCCCGCGCCCGCCGCCATCGCGGAGCCGCCGCCGCCGCCCCGGCCGGCACTGACTGACAGCGGGCAAGCACCGCGTCCAATCAGCGCTCGAGTTCCGCGTCTGCGACCGCCCACCTGCAGCGTCTTCGCCAATCACGACAGGGAGCTGCAATGACAAGCCCTGCCCGCCGCTCCTCTAACCAATGAGATTGCGCATTAGAGTTGATGGGCAGAGGGTTTATCCAATGAAAGCCAAGGAGGGGCTCGGCGCCCACACCCCCCTGAGAAGCGGTGGGAAGAGGTGTGGAAGCGACGAATGGAAGGCTCCGGTACGGAGTGCTGGGAAGCGATGTGAGAACTGAGGCTCAGGTGCGGATGATTGATGGGTTAAACAGCCAATCAACTGCCGCGTCTCGCTTGGAGTGTCACCTGGCTGAGAGGAGAGGACAACAGACCCCGCCGCTGCACCTGAAGGCTTGGATGTGATTGACAGGAGTCTCAGCCAATTGTGCGGCAGAAGCTGCTGAGACAGCCAATGGATGCGCGGATACGAGGCGGAGTCCCGCCCTCCAACGCTCAGCGCTGGTCCCGCCCTCCTAGGGAGAATCGTGACTTCTATTGGTCGATGGCGATGATTGACAGGCGTCTGCTCCAATGGGGCGTCGAGGATCCGTGTGTGGAGGGGGAGCGGCGCCATTGGAGACCTCAGGGATGGGGGAGAGCGGTGAGGGATCAGTCGGGATGGAGCGAAGATCGCTCCTTCCCTCAGGGATCTGGAATGAGGTGAGGGCATGCTTCATTCCATCTGGGATCTAAGGTGAGGGGATCCCTCATTCCCTCAGGGATCTGGAGATGGGAATGTCCAGGGATGAGGTGAGGGGATCCCTCAATCCCTCAGGGATCAGGAATGGGCTGAGGAGATCCCTCATTCCCTCAGGGATCGACATATGGCAATGTCCAGGGTTGAGGTGAGGGGATCCCTCATTCCCTCAGGGATGTGGTGTTATGAATAAGCAGCTTGACTAGGCCAATATTCAAGCAGCAATCAATTTATTATTTAATATGGTAAAGTATTATTTAATATGGTAAAGTATGAGCAATACAGCGCTGGGTACAGTGGGGGAAGTTTTCCCTCCAACTGCACACCGATAGTTGAGGCTTACAGGTATTTATAGGGGTACTCATCAGCTTTTTTCAGCAGTTTCTATTTCCAATTTTTTACTCATCAGCAATTTTTATTCTAAATTATTACATCACAATCCTATACACTATTGTGATTTTAGTTTTTTTTTTCAGGATGTATCTCAAAAGGAGTATTTTACATGGTGGTGGTTCAGTTTCTGAAAGAAGAGAGACAAGTCCCACCTGGTGGAGTCCAGCTCCCCAGATGTGGGTCCACCTTTTAATTGCAGAGACTATCAATCTAACAACAGTGATGTCCAGCTTCCCTTTGGTCAAAACCATAAATCCTTCAGGTGGTGTTCATCTTCCTTTCTCAAACTGTTTTTCTCTGCTTCAATAAGGCGTGAGATAAGCATATTTCCTTTATATATCTTCCAAAGCTATAGTTTCAAGGATACAAGTAATATTCTAAAATTATACTTCAAAAGGTTATTATTGCAGAGCTCTTTATGGATTAACTGCAAGCAAAAAGCAACATCCTTAACACCTTAATTCCAGTGCTCCTAAACCAACCAGGGCTACTTGCAAACAAAAGATAGGTTCAAAGGCCTTTTTCCATGCTTTATTTTCCTCAGTTATTATTGGAATTCACAGCTCTGCCATCGCTGGACTGCACACATTTCACATTCATAAATACACACGTGGCCTGTTTGTACTGACACCAACCACAGCTTTGGATTCCACCCTGGCAATGCCCAGGGATGGGGTTTGGGGATCCCTGTTCTCACAGAATGGGAATTTTCCTCCAAATGTCAGGAATTTCACCACCTTTCCGTGTTCTTCACAGGAAAACTTCCCTTTTCTGTCCAGCATGTGGCACATCCCAGCTCTTCCCAGCTGATTTTCCAGACTCCATTCCCTGCATCTTCTGATTCTTCTTTATTTTGCTTTCTTTCCAGAAATTTCCAGGAATTTCCAGAAATTCCTGGAGCGCTGAATATTCTGGACAAGCACAAGGATGGCGACTGGAAGGTGCCTTAGTGCCTCATTTTTGGGATAAAGTACTCCCAAAAATACAAAATTTAGGATTTTTTTGTTAAATTACCACTCAAAATCAGCTTTTTGCTCCTCCAGCCCCCTCTTTTTTGCCCAAAGAAAGCTCAAAATCCTCATCCATGGGCTCTGGGTTGGTGCTTAAAATCTACCCTGGCACTGGAAAATTCCTGCCTTTTCCCCCTTGTGTTTCCTGCACTTTCCCCCTCACATTTCCCAACTTCTCCCCCTCACGTTTCCAGCCCTTTTTCCCCTCACATTTCCCACCCTTCCCCCTCACATTTCCCAACTTTTCCCCGTCACATTTTTCACCTTTTCCCCCTCATGCTTCCCAACATTTTCCCCTTTTCCCCCTCACATTTCCTGCCCTTTTCCCCCTCACATTTCCCTCTCTTTCCCCTCTCACATTTTCCACCATTTTCCCCTCACATTTTCCACCATTTTCCTCACATTTTCCATCCTTTTCCCCCTCACATTTTCCACCCTTTCCCCCTTCCTATTTCCCTTTTTTCCCCTCATGTTTCTCACCCTTTTCCCCTCACCTTTCCCACCCTTTTCCCCTCAACTTTCCGCTCATTTCCCCTCACATTTCCCACCCTTTTCCCCTCATGTCTCCCACCCTTTCCCCTTCACATTTCCTACCATTTTCCCTCACATTTCCTGCCCTTTCCCCCTCACATTTCCCTTTTTCCCCTCACGTTTCCTGCCCTTTCCCCCTCATATTTCCCTTTTCCCCCTCACATTTCTCACATTTTCCCCCTCACATTTCCCACCCTTCTCTCCTCTCACATTTCCCACCCTTTTCCCCTTCATGTTTCCTGCCCTTTTCCCCTCACATTTCCCTCTCTTTTTCCCCTCACATTTCCCACCATTTCCCCTGACATTTCCCACCCTTCTCTCCTCACATTTCCTTCTCTCTTCCCCCTCACATTTCCCACCATTTTCCTCTCACATTTCCCAAATTTTCCTCCTCACATTTCCCGTCCTTTTCCCCCTTAGTTCCCTTTTCCCTCTCTCATTTCCTCTTTTTCCTCTCACATTTCCCACCATTTCACCCTCAAATTTTCCACCCTTTTGCCCCTCATGTTTTCCACCCTTTTCCCCTCACATTTCCCAACTTTTCTCTCTCATGTTTCCAGCCCTTCTCTCCTCACATTTCCTACCCTTTTCCCACTCACATTTTCCACCATTTTCCCCTCACATTTCCCTCTTTTCCCCCTCACATTTTCCACCAGTTTCCCCTCACATTTTCCACCCTTTCCCCCTCACATTTCCTGCCCTTTTCCCCTTCATATTTCCCAACTTTTTCCCCTCACCTTTCCCACCCTTTTCCCCTCACATTTTCCACCCTTTTTCCCCTCATGTCTCCCACTGTTTCCCCTTCACATTTCCCACCCTTTCCCCCCTCATATTTCCCTTTTCCCCCTCATGTTTCTCACATTTTCCCCCTCACATTTCCCACCCTTTTCCTTCACATTTCCTACCATTTTCCCCTTACATTTCCCTCACTTTCTCCCCTCACATAACCCTTTCCCCCTCACATTTCCCAACTTTTTCCCCTCACATTTCCCACCCTTTTCCCACTCACGTTTCCTGCCCTTTCCCCCTTCATATTTCCCTTTTTTCCCCTCACATTTCCCACCCTTTCCCCCCCCATATTTTCCACCATTTCCCCCTCACATTTCCCAACTTTTCCCTCTCACATTTTCCACCCTTTTCCCCTCACATTTCCCGCCCTTTTCCCCCTCACGTTTCCTGCCCTTTCCCCCTCACATTTTCCACCCTTTCCCCCTCACATTTCCTGCCCTTTTCCCCCTCAGGTTTCTCACCTTTCCCCCTCACATTTCCTGTCCTTTTCCTCTTCATATGTCCCAACTTTTTCACCTCATTTTTCCCACCCTTTTCCCCTCATGTTTCCTGCCCTTTCCCCCTCATATTTCCCTTTTTCCCCTCATGTTTCTCGCCTTTTCCCCCCTCACATTTCCCACCCTTTCCCCCTCATGTTTCCAGCCCTTTTCCCCCTCACATTTCCCACCATTTCCCCTGACATTTCCCACCCTTCTCTCCTCACATTTCCTTCTCTCTTCCCCCTCACATTTCCCACCATTTTCCCCTCACATTTCCCAAATTTTCCTCCTCACATTTCCCGTCCTTTTCCCCCTTAGTTCCCTTTTCCCTCTCACATTTCCTCTTTTTCCTCTCACATTTCCCACCCTTTTCCCCTCACATTTCCCACCCTTTTGCCCCTCATGTTTTCCACCCTTTTCCCCTCACATTTCCCAACTTTTCTCTCTCATGTTTCCAGCCCTTCTCTCCTCACATTTCCTACCCTTTTCCCACTCACATTTTCCACCATTTTCCCCTCACATTTCCCTCTTTTCCCCCTCACATTTTCCACCAGTTTCCCCTCACATTTTCCACCCTTTCCCCCTCACATTTCCTGCCCTTTTCCCCTTCATATTTCCCAACTTTTTCCCCTCACCTTTCCCACCCTTTTCCCCTCACATTTTCCACCCTTTTTCCCCTCATGTCTCCCACTGTTTCCCCTTCACATTTCCCACCCTTTCCCCCCTCATATTTCCCTTTTCCCCCTCATGTTTCTCACATTTTCCCCCTCACATTTCCCACCCTTTTCCTTCACATTTCCTACCATTTTCCCCTTACATTTCCCTCACTTTCTCCCCTCACATAACCCTTTCCCCCTCACATTTCCCAACTTTTTCCCCTCACATTTCCCACCCTTTTCCCACTCACGTTTCCTGCCCTTTCCCCCTTCATATTTCCCTTTTTTCCCCTCACATTTCCCACCCTTTTCCCCCCCATATTTTCCACCATTTCCCCCTCACATTTCCCAACTTTTCCCCCTCACATTTTCCACCCTTTTCCCCTCACATTTCCCGCCCTTTTCCCCCTCACGTTTCCTGCCCTTTCCCCCTCATGTTTCCCACCCTTTTCCCCCCTCACATTTCCCAAATTTTCCCCCTCACATTTTTCCCCGATCCCTTTAAAAACCCGGATTTTTTTACACCAATCCCTTTAAAAAACCCGGATCTTTTGCCCCGATCCCTTTAAGAAAACCCGGATGTTCTGCCCCAATCCCGCTGTCAGCAGCGATTCCGTCTCTGGCACGCCCAGCGCAGCGGCTCCGAGGATTTTTGCCCCGATCCCTTTAATAAAATCCCGATTTTTTACACCAATCCCTTTAATAAAACCCCGATTTTTTACACCAATCCCTTTAATAAAACCCCGATTTTTGCCCCAAATCCCGGTTTCAGCAGCGGTTGTGTCTCTGGCACACCCAGCGCAGCGGCTCCGAGGATTTTTGCCCCGATCCCTTTCATAAAATCCCGATTTTTTACACCAATCCCTTTAATAAAACCCCGATTTTTTACACCAATCCCTTTAATAAAATCCCGATTTTCTCCCCCAATCCCGCCCTCAGCAGCGATTCGGTCTCTGGCACACCCAGCGCAGCGGCTCCGAGGATTTTTACCCCGATCCCTTTCATAAAATCCCGATTTTTTACCCCGATCCCTTTAATAAAATCCCGATTTTTTACACCAATCCCATTAATAAAACCCCGATTTTTGCCCCAAATCCCGGTTTCAGCAGCGATTGGGTCTCTGGCACACCCAGCGCAGCGGCTCCGAGGATTTTTGCCCCGATCCCTTTCATAAAATCCCGATTTTTTACAGCAATCCCTTTAATAAAATCCCGATTTTTTACACCAATCCCATTAATAAAACCCCGATTTTTGCCCCCAATCCCGGTTTCAGCAGCGGTTGGGTCTCTGGCACACCCAGCGCAGCGGCTCCGAGCACCTCACGCTCACCCAGCGCCCCTTGGGCCCCAGGGCCCCGCAGCCCCCGAGCTCCCGCTGCTCCTCCTGCAGCCACACGTCCCAAAACCTGGAAAAAAAAACCCCAAAAAACCACAAAAAAACACGAAAAAAACCAAATTACAAAATTCAAACATCACAAAAATGATAAAGTAAAATCGAGGGATGAAAATAACCCAAAAAAAGGGGTTTAAAGCACAAATAAAGCGATTTTTGAGGGGAAAACCAGGCTGGAAATTCAATTTTTTCATGGTAGAAATGGAGTAAAAAATTGGATTTATGGGGTAGTTTTTATTAATGGTAATGAGTTTTATTATTTCTAGGATTGATTTGAGTTTTAATTGACTTTTAGTTCTTTTTAATGCAATTTTTAGTAATTTAAATTTTTTAAGGATTTTTTATTGATTTTTATAAATTTTTTTGGTAATTTTTGGTAGTTGAATTTTTTAAATGGATTTTTAAAGCAATTTTTAATAATTTAATTAAATTTTAATGGATTTTTTATTGATTTTTATAAATTTTTTTGTGATTTTTAGTAGTTGAATTTTTTTAAATGGATTTTTAAAACAATTTTTATAATTTAATTAAATTTAAAGGATTTTTTATTGATTTTTATAATTTTTTCATAATTTTTAGTAATTTAAATTTTTTAAAGGATTTTTTATTAATTTTTATTGTAATTTTTAATAGTTTAAAATTTTAAAATGGATTTTTAAAGCAATTTTTAATAATTTAAATTTTTTTAAGGATTTTTTATTAATTTTTTTGTAATTTTTAGTAGTTTAAAATTTTTAATGGATTTTTAAAGCAATTCTAATAATTGAAGTTTTAAAGGATTTTTTATTGAGTTTTATAAATTTTTCTGGTAATTTTTAGTAGTTTTAATTTTTTTAATGGATTTT
Organism: Agelaius phoeniceus; assembly: GCF_051311805.1. Lineage (NCBI taxonomy): Eukaryota > Metazoa > Chordata > Aves > Passeriformes > Icteridae > Agelaius > Agelaius phoeniceus. Next base: position 306,950 of record NC_135296.1, read on the forward strand.
TAAAGCAATTTTTAATTTAAATTTTTAGAGGATGTTTTATAAATTTTTTTTGTAATTTTTAGTAGTTTAAAATTTTTAGTGGATTTTTAAAGCAATTTTTAATAATTTTAATTTTTATAGGATTTTTTAATTGATTTTTATAAATTTTTTTGTGATTTTTAGTAGTTGAAAATTTTTAAATGGATTTTTAAAGCAATTTTTTGTAATTTAATTTTTTCCCCAAAAAATCCGATTTTTTTTTTCCCAAAATTGGGATTTTTTTAACCCAAACTCTGGAATTTTTCCTGGAATTCTGGATTTTTTTCAAAGAAAAAATCTGATTTTTTTTTTTTTTTTTTTGCTAAAAATTGGGATTTTTTTACCCAAAAATTGGGATTTTCCCCCAAAACTCCAAATTTTTATGGGAAATCAGGATTTCTTTCCTCAAAATCTGATTTTTTCCCCCCAAACCTCAGGAAAAAATCCGAATTTTTTGACCAAAAAATCCAATTTTTTTGCCTAAAAATCAGATTTTTTCCCCCCAAAATTGGGATTTTTTTGGCCAAAATTGTGAATTTTTTTTTTTGCCCAAAATCAGGATTTTTTCCCCCAAAATCAGATTTTTTTTTTTCCCCAAATCAGGATTTTTTTAACCAAAACTCAGGAATTTTTCCTGGAATTCTGGATTTTTTTCAAAGAAAAATTGTGATTTTTTTTTTTTTTTGGCTAAAAATCTGATTTTCCCCCCAAACCTCAGAAAAAAAATCAGAATTTTTTTTACCAAAAAATCCAATTTTTTGGCCTAAAAATCAGAATTTTTTCCCCCAAAATTGGGATTTTTTTGGCCAAAATTGGGGCGTTTCTTTTGCCCCAAAATCAGGATTTTTCCTCCCAAAATCCGATTTTTTTTTTTCTTTTTTGCCCCAAAATCAGGATTTTTTTAACCAAAACTTGGGAATTTTTCCTGGAATTCTGATTTTTAAATTTTTTTTTTGCTAAAAATTGGGATTTTTTTACCCCAAAATTGGAACTTTTCCCCCAAAATTGGGATTTTTTTCCCCTCAAACCTCAGGAAAAATCTGAATTTTTTGACCAAAAAATCCAATTTTTTTACCCTAAAAATCAGAATTTTTCCCCCAAAATCGGGATTTTTTTGGCCAAAACTGTGATTATTTTTCCCCTCATAAATTGTGAAGTTTTTTTCCCCCAAAAATTTTGGGTTTTTTCCCCAAGCTTGGGATTTTTCAGCCAAAATTGTGGGGGTTTTTTCCCCAAAATCAGGATTTTTTTAACTAAAACTCGGGAATTTTTCCTGGAATTCTGGATTTTTTTCAAAGAAAAATTCTGATTTTTTTAATTTTTTTTTTGCTAAAAATTGGGATTTTTTCCCCAAAAAATGTGATTTTTTTTATTTTTTTATCCAAAAAATCAGGAATTTTCATCAAATATCAGAATCTTATTGGAAATCAGGATTTCTTTACTCAAAATCTGATTTTTTACAAGAAAACCGCGATTTTTTCCCTCAAACCTCAGGAAAAAAATCCGAATTTTTTGACCAAAAAATCCAATTTTTTGCCCTAAAAATCAGAATTTTCCCCCCAAAATCGGGATTTTTTCGGCCAAAACTGTGATTATTTTTCCCCCCATAAATTGTGATTTTTTTTTTTGCCCCAAATTTTGTTTTTTTTTCCCCAAATTTTGGTTTTTCCCCCAAATTGGGTTCTTACATCACGGTGGGCTCCTCTCCCGTGAGCCAGCGCCATTGCCCCGCCCGCTGCAGGTCCCTCAGCCCCAGCCAATAGGAGCTGCTGCGGTTGCTGTGCTCCAGCAGGAAGAGCTGCAAACACACCCGGCGCGGGGATTGAGGCGCCGGCACAGGGATTGAGGGGCAGGGATTGAGGGGCAGGGATTGAGGCACCGGCACAGGGATTGAGGCACCGGCACAGGGATTGAGGCACCGGCACAGGGATTGAGGCACTGGCACAGGGATTGAGGGGCAGGGATTTAGGGGCAGGGATTTGGGGGCAGGGATTTAGGGACAGGGATTTGGGGTCAGGGATTGAGGCACCGACACAGGGATGGAGGCACTGACACAGGGATTGAGGCGCCGGCAAAGGGATTGAGGGGCAGGGATTGAGGCACCGGCACAGGGATTGAGGCACCGACACAGGGATTGAGGGGCTGGCACAGGGATTGAGGGGCAGGGATTGAGGCACCGGCACAGGGATTGAGGCACTGACACAGGGATTGAGGGGCTGGCACAGGGATTGAGGCACCGACACAGGGATTGAGGCACTGGCACAGGGATTTAGGGGCAGGGATTGAGGGGCAGGGATTGAGGCACCGGCAAAGGGATTGAGGCACTGGCACAGGGATTGAGGCGCCGGCAAAGGGATTGAGGGGCAGGGATTGAGGCACCGGCACAGGGATTGAGGGGCAGGGATTGAGGCACCGGCACAGGGATTGAGGCACCGGCACAGGGATTGAGGCACCGACACAGGGATTTAGGGACAGGGATTGAGGGGCAGGGATTGAGGCACCGGCACAGGGATTGAGGGGCAGGGATTTGGGATCAGGGATTGAGGCACCGGCACAGGGATTGAGGCACCGACACAGGGATTTAGGGACAGGGATTGAGGGGCAGGGATTGAGGCACCGGCACAGGGATTGAGGGGCAGGGATTGAGGCACCGGCACAGGGATTGAGGCACCGGCACAGGGATTGAGGGGCAGGGATTTGGGATCAGGGATTTAGGGGCAGGGATTGGGGGCAGGGATTGAGGCACCGACACAGGGATTTAGGGGCAGGGATTGAGGGACCGGCACAGGCATTGAGGCGCCGGCAAAGGGATTTAGGGGCAGGGATTTGGGGGCAGGGATTTGGGGGCAGGGATTTAGGCACCAACGCAGGGATTTAGGGGCAGGGATTTGGGCCCTGGCTCAGGGATTTGGGGGCAGGGATTTAGGGTCAGGGATTTAGGCCCTGGCTCAGGGATTTAGGGTCAGTGCTTTAGGGCCCTGTCTCAGGGATTTAGGCCCCTGTCTCAGGGATTTAGACTCGTGTCTCAGTGCTTTAGGATCAGGGATTTAGGCCCTGTCTCAGTGCTTTAGGTGCCTGGCTCAGGGATTTAGGCCCCTGTCTCAGGGCTTTAGGCTCCTGTCTCAGTGCTTTAGGCCCTGGCTCAGGGATTTAGGCCCCATCTCAGGGATTTAGGCCCTGTCCCAGGGATTTAGGCCCCGTCTCAGGGATTTAGGCTCCTGTCTCAGGGCTTTAGGCTCCTGTCTCAGTGTTTTAGGCCCTGTCTCAGGGATTTAGGCCCTGGCTCAGGGATTTAGGCGCCAGCTCAGCACTTTAGGCCCCTGTCTCAGTGTTTTAGGCCCTGTCTCAGGGATTTAGGCCCTGTCCCAGGGATTTAGGCTCCTGTCTCAGGGCTTTAGGCCCCTGTCTCAGGGCTTTAGGCCCCTGTCTCAGCGATTCAGGCCCAGTCCCAGGGATTTAGGCCCCTGTCTCAGGGATTTAGGCCCTGTCTCAGGGATTTAGGCCCTGTCTCAGGGATTTAGGCTCAGTGCTTTAGGCCCCTGTCTCAGGGATTTAGGCCCTGTCCCAGGGATTTAGGCTCCTGTCTCAGGGATTTAGGCCCTGTCCCAGGGATTTAGGCCCCGTCCCAGGGATTTAGGCCCTGTCTCAATGCTTTAGGCCCTGTCCCAGGGATTTAGGCCCCACCTGCTCCTCCTGCTCTCTGATCACCGCCAGGTGCGCGCCCAGGTCCGCGCAGGCGTTGAGGGCCCGGCCCCAGCTCAGAGCGTCCGGGGAGAACGAGAAACAACTGGAGCCGTGTGGGAGCCAGCCTGGCCCACAGCGCTGGGAGCTGCCCAGGGCCCGGCACAGCTGTGCTGGGGAGAAAACACCGGAAAATGGGAAATTTAATATGGGAAATGTGGGAATTTATCTGGGAAAAACCGGGAAAATATCCGGGAAAATACAGGGGAATTATACAGGAAACCGGAAACAGGAACCAGCTGGAGCCGTGAGGGAGCCAGCCCGGGCCGCAACGCCAGGGACTGCCCAGGGCCCGGCACAGCTGTTCTGGGGAAAAAACACCGGAAAATGGGAAATTTAATATTGGAAATATGGAAAATATCTGGGAAAATACAGGGAAAATATCTGGGAAAATACAGGGAATTTATACAGGAAACCGGAAACAGGAACCAGCTGGAGCCGTGTGGGAGCCAGCCCGGCCCACAGCGCTGGGAGCTGCCCAGGGCCCGGCACAGCTGTGCTGGGGAGAAAACAGGGAAAAATGGGAATTTAATACGGGAAATGTGGGAAATTATCCGGGAAAATCCAGAGAAATTCTACGGGAATTTACACAGGAAACAGGAACCAGCTGGAGCCGTGAGGGAGCCAGCCCGGGCCGCAGCGCTGGGAGCTGCCCAGGGCCCGGCACAGCTGTGCTGGGGAGAAAATACACAAAAATGGGAAATTTAATATGGAAAATGTGGGAAAATATCCGGGAAAATACAGGGAATTTATACAGGAATTTACACAGGAAACCGGAAACAACTGGAGCCGTGTGGGAGCCAGCCCGGGCCGCAGCGCTGGGAGCTGCCCAGGGCCCGGCACAGCTGTTCTGGGGAGAAAACACCGGAAAATGGGAAATTTAATGTGGGAAATGTGGGAAATTATCCGGGAAAAACCGGGAAAATATCCGGGAAAATCCAGGGAAATTCTACAGGAATTTATACAGGAATTTACACAGGAAACAGGAACCAGCTGGAGCCGTGAGGGAGCCAGCCCGGGCCGCAACGCCGGGGACTGCCCCGGGCCCGGCACAGCTGTTCTTAGGAGAAAACAGGGAAAAATGGGAAATTTAATATGGGAAATGTGGGAAATTATCCCGGGTAAACCGGGAAAACATCCGGGAAAATCCAGGGAAATTCTACAGGAATTTATACAGGAATTTACACAGGAAACAACTGGAGCCGTGAGGGAGCCAGCCCGGGCTGCAGCGCTGGGGACTGCCCAGGGCCCGGCACAGCTGTTCTAGGGAGAAAACACCGGAAAATGGGAAATTTAATATGGGAAATGTGGGAAATTATCCGGGAAAAACCGGGAAAATATCCAGGAAAATCCAGGGAAATTCTACAGGAATTTATACAGGAATTTACACAGGAAACAGGAACCAGCTGGAGCCGTGTGGGAGCCAGCCCGGGCTGCAGCGCTGGGAGCTACCCAGGGCCCGGCACAGCTGTTCTGGGGAGAAAACAGGGAAAAACGGGAAATTTATATGGGAAATGTGGGAAATTATGCGGGGAAAACCGGGAAATTCTACAGGAATTTATACAGGAAACCGGAAACAGGAACCAGCTGGAGCCGTGAGGGAGCCAGCCCGGGCCGCAGCGCTGGGAGCTGCCCAGGGCCCGGCACAGCTGTTCTGGGGAGAAAACACCGGAAAATGGGAAATTTAATATGGGAAATGTGGGAAAATATCCGGGAAAACCCGGGAAATTATCCAGGAATTTATACAGGAAACCGGAAACAGGAGCCAGCTGGAGCCGTGTGGGAGCCAGCCCGGGCCGCAGCGCTGGGGACTGCCCAGGGCTCGTCACAGCAACTCTGGGGGAAAAACACCGGAAAATGGGAAATTTAATATGGGAAATTATCCGGGAAAAACTGGGAAAATACCCGGGAAAAACCGGGAAATTCTACAGGAATTTATACAGGAATTTACACAGAAAACAGGAACCAGCTGGAGCCGTGAGGGAGCCAGCCCGGGCCGCAGCGCTGGGAGCTGCCCAGGGCCCGGCACAGCTGTGCTGGGGAGAAAATACACAAAAATGGGAAATTTAATATGGAAAATGTGGGAAAATATCCGGGAAAATACAGGGAATTTATACAGGAATTTACACAGGAAACCGGAAACAACTGGAGCCGTGAGGGAGCCAGCCCGGGCCGCAGCGCTGGGAGCTGCCCAGGGCCCGGCACAGCTGTTCTGGGGAGAAAACACCGGAAAATGGGAAATTTAATATGGGAAATGTGGGAAATTATCCAGGAAAATACAGGGAATTTATACAGGAAAATACAGGAATTTATACAGGAAACCGGAAACAGGAACCAGCTGGAGCCGTGAGGGAGCCAGCCCGGGTCGCATGGCCGGGGACTGCCCAGGGCCCGGCACAGCTGTTCTGGGGAGAAAACAGGGGAAAATGGGAAATTTAATATGGGAAATGTGGGAAATTATCCGGGAAAAACCGGGAAAATATCCGGGAAAATCCAGGGAAATTCTACAGGAATTTATACAGGAATTTACACAGGAAACCGGAACCAGCTGGAGCCGTGAGGGAGCCAGCCCGGCCCACAAGGCCGGGAACTGCCCAGGGCACGGCACAGCAACTCTGGGGGAAAAATACCCGAAAATGGGAAATTTATCCTGGGAAATTATCCCGGGAAAAACCGGGAAATTATCCTGCAAAATATCCAGGAAAAACTGGGAAATTATTTGGGAAAATATCCAGGGAAATCCGGGGAAATGATCTGTGGAAACCCCAGGGAAACGGCCCCGCAGCGCTGGGAGCTGCCCAGGGCTCAGCACAGCAACTCTGAGGGAAAAACACCCAAAAATGGGAAATTTATACTGGGAAAAACTGGGAAATTATCCAGGAAAGTATCCTGCAAAATATCCAGGAAAAACTGGGAAATTATTTGGGAAATTATCATGTCATGGGAAATCCAGGGAAATGGGAAAACCCCTGTGGAAATGGCCCCAAAGCGCTGGGAGCTGCCCAGGGCTCAGCACAGCAACTCTGGGGCAAAAACACCCAAAAATGGGAAATTTCTACTGGGAAAAACTGGGAAAATATCCAAGAAAATCCAGGGAAATTATCTGGGAAAATTTGGGAAATTATCTGGGAAAATTTGGGAAATTATCCAGGAAATCCAGGGAAAGCCCCAAGGAAACAGCCCCAAAGCACCAGGAGCTGCCCAGGGCTCAGCACAGCAACTCTGGGGTAAAAACACCCAAAAATGGGAAATTTCTACTGGGAAAAACTGGGAAAATATCCAAGAAAATCCAGGGAAATTATCTGGGAAAATTTGGGAAATTATCCAGGAAATCCAGGGAAAGCCCCAAGGAAACGGCCCCAAAGCTCTGGGAGCTGCCCAGGGCTCAGCACAGCAACTCTGGGGTAAAAATACCCAAAAATGGGAAATTTATACTAGGAAAAACTGGGAAATTATCCAGGAAAACATCAGGAAATGATGCAGGAAAATCTCCAGGAAATGGGAAAAATCCCAGGAAATTTTTGGGGATTTTTTGAGGGATTTTTTTTTGGAATTTTGTGAATTTTGGGGGGGGATTTTTGGTAAATTTATTTGGAAATGTTGGGAATTTTTAGGGTGGATTTTGGAATTTTTGGGGGGAGAATTTTGGGATTTTGGGGGCAATTTTGAGAATTTTTTGGGGGGAAATTGTCGGGAATTTTGGGGGGGGGATTTTTTTTGAATTTTAGTGGGGAATTTTTTGGGGGTAATTTTGGAATTTTTTGGGGGATAATTTCGGAATTTTTTGGGGATTTTATTTTTAATTATGGGGTGAAATTATGGGCATTTGGGGGAGAATTTGGGGAATTTTTTGGAATTTCGGGGGAATTTTTTTAGGGATTTCTTTTTTTTAGGAATTGTTGGGAATTTGGGGAATTTTGGGGGGGAGATTTTCGGGAATTTTGGGGAATTTTTGGGGGGATTCTGTTCATTACCAGCGAGCTCCTGCTGCTCCAGTTGGTGCTGCCGGATCCGAAACGGAGCCCGATCTGATCCTGCTGCACTGAAACCAGTAGGGACCAGTATAAACCAGTATAAACCGGTAGGGACCAGTATAAACCAGTATAAACCAGTATGGACCAGTAGGAACCAGTAGGGACCAGTAGGAACCAGTACGGACGAGCAGAAACCAGATGGACCAGTAGGGGACCAGTACAGACCAGTACAGACCAGTACAGACCAGTACGGACTGGTATGGACCAGTAGAAACCAGGATGCACCAGTAGGGACCAGTATGGACCAGTATGGAACAGTAGGGACCAGTACGGATCAGTAGGGACCAGTATAAACCAGTAGGGACCAGTACGGACCAGTATGGGCTGGTATGGACCAGTACGGACCAGTAGGAACCACTACAGACCAGTAGGGACCAGTATGGACCTGTAGGGACCAGTAGAAACCAGTATGGGCCAGCAGAAACCAGTATAAACCGGTATGGACCAGTATAAACCAGTAGGGACCAGTGTGGACCAGTACGGACCAGTAGAAACCAGTACGGACCAGTGCTCCCCAGTATGGACCAGTCCCATCCCAGTCCCTCCCAATTTCTCCCAGTCCATGCCAGTGCCCCTTAATCACATCCCAGTCCCTCCCAGTATAACCCAGTTCCTCCAGTATAACCCAGTCCCTCCCAGTTTGTCTCAGTCCCTCCCAGTCCTGCCCAGTATAACCCAGTCCCTCCCAGTCCAATCCCAGTCCATCCCAATCCCCTCCCAGTTTGTCCCAGTCCATCCCAGTCCATCCCAATCCCCTCCCAGTATAACCCAGTCCCTCCCAGTCCAATCCCAGTCCATCCCAATCCCCTCCCAGTTTGTCCCAGTCCCATCCCAGTCCATCCCAATCCCCTCCCAGTATAACCCAGTCCCTCCCAGTCCAATCCCAGTCCATCCCAATCCCATCCCAGTTTGTCCCAGTTCCCTCCCAGTTTGTCCCAGTCCCTCTCAGTCCACCCCAGGTCCCTCCCAGTCCCTCCCAGTATAACCCAGTCCCTCCCAATCCCCTCCCAGTATAACCCAGTCCCTCCCAGTCCCCTCCCAATACAACCCAGTCCCTCCCAGTCCAATCCCAGTCCATCCCAATCCCCTCCCAGTTTGTCCCAGTCCTCCCAGTCCACCCCAGGTCCCTCCCAGTCCCTCCCAGTATAACCCAGTCCCTCCCAGGTCCCCCCAATCCGATCCAAATCCCTCCCAGTTTGTCCCAGTCCCTCCCAGTCCAATCCCAGTCCATCCCAATCCCCTCCCAGTTTGTCCCAGTCCATCCCAGTCCAATCCCAGTCCCTCCAATCCCCTCCCAGTTTGTCCCAGTTTGTCCCAGTCCCTCCCAGTCCCCTCCCAGTTCCTAACCCCTAACCCTAACCCAGTCCATCCCAGTCCCTCCCAGTTCCCCCCAGTCCCTCCCAGTTCCCCCAGTTCAATTTCCCCATTCCCTCAGACCCGGCCAAGGCTCCAACCCCACACTGGAATCATTGCCCAAATTTCCCACATTAAAATCATTTCCCCAATTTTCCCACATTGAATTATTTTCCCAATTTTCCCACATTGAATTATTTCCCCAATTTTCCCATATTAAAATCATTTCCCAATTTTCCCACATTAAAATTATTTTTCCCAATTTTCCACATTAAAATTATTTCCCAATTTCCCCAATTTTCCCAATTTCCCCAATGTTCCCATTTTCCCTACATTAAAATCATTTCCCAATTTCCCATTTTCCCCAATTTCCCATTTCCCCAATTTCCCAATTTCCCCCCATTAAAATCATTCCCCAATTTCCCCAATTTCCCCAATTTTCCCAAATTTCCCCAATTTCCATATTTGAATTATTCCCCAATTCCCCAATTTCCCAATTTCCCCAAATTTGAATTATTCCCCAATTTCCCAATTTCCCACATTAAAATCATTCCCCAATTTTCCAATTTCCCCATATTTGAATTATTCCCCCAATTTCCCCAATTTCCCCAAATCTGAATTATTTCCCAGTTTCCCATATTGGAATTATTCCCCAATTCCCCAATTATCCCAATTTCCCCAATTTCCCCAATTTCCCATATTTGAATTATTTCCCCCAATTTCCCACATTAGAATTATTTCCCAATTCCCCAATTTCCCCATTTCCCCATATTTGAATTATTCCCAAATTTCCCCAATTTCCCCAATTTCCCCACATTAAAATAATTTCCCAATTTTCCCCATTTTCCCCAATTTTCCATATTTGAATCATTTCCCCAATTCCCAATTTCCCCAATTTCCCCAATTTTCCCAATTCCCCATATTTGAATCATTTCCCAGTTTCCCCAATTTTCCCATATTTGAATTATTCCCCAATCCCCCCAATTTTCCCACATTAAAATCATTTCCCAATTTTCCCATATTTGGAATCATTTCCCCAATCTTTCCATATTAAATCATTCCCCAATTTTCCCACATTACATTTAATTTCCCAATTTTCCCACATTAAATTTAATTTCCCTATTTCCCATATTGGAATTATTTCCCAATTTCCCCAATTCTCCCATATTTGAATTATTCCCCAATTTCCCACATTAAAATCATTCCCAATTTTCCCCAATTCCCCCCAATTCCCCAATTCCCCCAATTTCCCCAATTTCCCATATTGGAATCATTTCCCAATTTCCCCAATTCCCTAAATTTCCCCAATTTCCCCAGTTTTCCCCATATTGGAATTATTCCCCAATTTCCCAATTCCCCAAATTTCCCAATTCCCCAATTTCCCCAATTTTCCCACATTAAAATAATTTCCCAATTTCCCCAATTTCCCCAATTTCCCATATTGGAATTATTTCCCATTTCCCCAATTTCCCATATTGGAATCATTTCCCAATTTCCCCAATTTCCCCAATTTCCCCCAATTCCCTAAATTTCCCCAATTTCCCAATTTTCCCATATTTGAATTATTTCCCAATTCCCCAATTTCCCCAATTCCCCAATTTCCCCAATTTTCCCCATATTTGAATTATTGCCCAGTTTCCCCAATTTCCCCAATTTTCCCCACATTAAAATCATTTCCCAATTTTCCCATATTTGGAATCATTTCCCCAATTTTCCCACATTACATTTAATTTCCCAATTCCCCATATTGGAATTATTCCCCAATTTCCCAATTTCCCCATATTTGAATCATTTCCCAATTTCCCCAATTTCCCATATTTGAATTATTCCCCAATTCCCCCAATTCCCCAATTCCCCCAATTCCCCAATTTCCCATATTGGAATCATTTCCCAATTTCCCCAATTCCCTAAATTTCCCCAATTTCCCCAGTTTTCCCATATTGGAATTATTCCCCAATTTCCCAATTTCCCCAATTTTCCCACATTAAAATCATTCCCCAATTTCCCCAATTTCCCCAATTTCCCATATTGGAATTATTCCCCATTTTCCCAATTTCCCATATTTGAATTATTCCCCAATTTCCCCAATTTCCCAATTTTCCAATTTCCCCAATTTCCCCAATTTCCCATATTGGGATTATTCCCCAATTTCCCAATTTTCCCATATTCGAATTATTCCCCAATTTCCCAATTTCCCACATTAAAATCATTCCCCAATTTTCCAATTTCCCCAATTTCCCAATTTTCCATATTTGAATTATTCCCCAATTTCCCCAATTTCCCCATTTTCTCCCATGTTCCCAATTTCCTTACATTAAAATCATTTCCCAATTTTCCCAATTTTCCCCATTTCCCCAATTTCTCAATGTTCCCAATTTTCCCCCATTAAAATCATTTCCCAATTTCCCCAATTTCCCCAATTTTCCATATTTGAATTATTCCCCAGTTTCCCCCAATTTCCCCAATTTTCCCACATTAAAATAATTTCCCAATTTTCCCAATTTTCCCAATTTTCCCCCATTTCCCCTCTGGATTTCCCCTCTCACCCGAGTCCCAGATCCTGGAGAAATTCGCCCTCAGCAGCTCCAGCTCCTCCCGCAGCTCCAGGTCTGGCCAAGGCAAATTCCAGCAAATTATCCCAAAATTCCCATGGAAATTATCCCCAAAATTCCCATTTTCCCATGGAAATTATCCCAACTTTTGTATCCCCATGGAATCATCCCAAAAATTCCCATTTTTTCCCACAAAATCCATCCCCAAAATCCCCATTTTCCCCTCAAAACTCCCATTTTTCTCATGGAATTTTCCCCCCAAAATTCCCATTTTTTTCCCCCCAAAATTCCCATTTTTTCCCACAAAATCCATCCCCAAAATCCCCATTTTCCCCTCAAAATTCCCATTTTCCCATGGAAATTATCCCAAAATTCCCATTTTTTCCCTCCCAAAATTCCCATTTTCCCACAAAATCCATCCCCAAAATCCCCATTTTCCCCCTCAAAATTCCCATTTTCTCATGGAATCCACCCCAAAATCCCCATTTTCTCATGGAATTTATCCCCAAAATTCCCATTTTCCCCCTCAAAATCCCCATTTTTTTCCCTCCCAAAATTCCCCATTTTCTCATGGAATTTATCCCAAAATTCCATTTTTCCCTCCCAAAATTCCCATTTTTCCTCCCAAAATTCCCATTTTTTCCCATGCAATTTCCCCCAAAATTCCAATTTTTCAATGGAATTTTCCCCCCAAAATTCCCATTTGTCTCCCATTTTCCATGAAATTTGTCCCAAAATTCCCATTTCCACCCAAAAATTCTCATTTTATTGATGGAAATTTCCCCAAAATTCCCATTTTCCTCCAAAATTCCCATTTTTCCCTGCAATTTCCCCCCAAAATTCCAATTTTTCAATGGAATTTTCCCCCCAAAGTTCCCAATTTTCCATCAAATCCACCCCAAAAATTCCAATTTTTTCCCATTCAATCCATCCCAAAATTCCCATTTTTTTCCCCCCAAAATTCCCATTTTTCCATGGAATCCACCCCAAAATTCCCATTTTTCTCCCATTTTCCCATGAAATTTGTCCCAAATATTCCCATTTTTTCCCTCCCCAAATTCCCATTTTTCATGGATTTTTTCCCACTTTTCCCTGGAATTATCCCCAAAATTCCCATTTCCCCCCCCCAAGTTCCCATTTTTGTTGGAATTTCTCCCCAAAACTCCCATTTTCCCCCCAAATTTCCCTTTTTGCTCCTATTTTCCATCAAATCCACCCAAAATCTCCATTTTCCCATGGAATTCATCCCCAAAATTCCAATTTTCCATCAAATCCACCCCTAAAATTCCGATTTTTCCCCATTCAATCCATCCCAAATTCCCATTTTTCCCCCCCAAAATCCCCATTTTTCCCACAGAATCCACCCCAAAATTCCCATTTTTCATGGAATTGTTCCCCCCAAAATCCCCATTTTACCCCCAAACTCCCCATTTTGTTGTCATTTCCCCCAACTCCCCATTTTCCCAGGATTTGCCCAAAATCCCCGTTTTTCGCCCCAAAATTCCCCTTTTTTCTCCAGATTTTTCCCCAAACTCCCCATTTTCCCCCCAAACTGCCCATTTTTCTCCAGAATTTCCCCAAAATTCCCCTTTTTTCCCCCAACTCCCCATTTTTGGTGGAATTTGCCCAAATCCCTGGTTTTATCAGACTTGCCCAAAATCCCCGTTTTTCCCCCCTAATCCCCATTTTTATCAGGATTTGCCCAAAATCCCGCTTTTCGCCCCAAATCCGGTTTTTTATCCCAATTTTCCCAAAATCCCGGTTTTTCCCCCCAATTCCCCTCACATTTGCCCAAAATCCCCGTTTTTTGCCCCAAATCCCGGTTTTTATCACAATTTGCCCAAAATCCCGGTTTTTCCCCCCAAACTCCCCATTTTCCCAGAATTTGCCCAAAATCGCCGTTTTTTCCCCCCAAATCCCCGTTTTTATCACAATTTCCCCAAAATCCCCGTTTTTCGCCCCAAATCCCCATTTTCTCAGAATTTGCCCAAAATCGCCGTTTTTCACCCCAAGATCCCCGTTTTATCAGGATTTCCCCAAAATCCCCATTTTTATCACAATTTGCCCAAAATCCGGGTTTTTCACCCCAAATCCCCATTTTTATCAGGATTTACCCAAAATCCGGGTTTTTCGCCCCAAACTCCCCATTTTCGGTGGAATTTTCCCAAAATCCGGGTTTTTCACCCCAAATCCCCATTTTTATCACAATTTGCCCCAAATCCCCGTTTTTCCCCCCAAACTCCCCATTTTTATTAGAATTTGCCCAAAATCCCGGTTTTTTGTCAGAATTTGCCCAAATCCCCATTTTTATCAGAATTTGCCCAAAATTCCCGTGTTTTGCCCCAAAATCCCCATTTTTTCCCAGAATTCCCCAAATCCCCCTTTTCCCCCCCAAAATCCCCATTTTTGTTGTCATTTGCCCAAAACCTCCATTTTAATCCCATTTCCCCCCCCCAAAATCCCCATTTTTATCAGGATTTGCCCAAAATCCCCATTTTTCCCCCCAAACCCCACATTTTTTATCACAATTTGCCCAAAATCCCCGTTTTTCTCCCCAAATCCCCGTTTTTCCCAGAATTTGCCCAAAATCCGGGTTTTTCGCCCCAAATCCCCATTTTATCACAATTTGCCCCAAATCCCGGTTTTTATCCCAATTTTCCCAAAATCCGGGTTTTTCCCCCCAATTCCCCTCACATTTGCCCCAAACTCCCCATTTTTCACCCAAAATCCCGGTTTTTGATCCCAAATTTTCCCAAAATCCCGGTTTTTTTGCCCCAATTCCCTCACATTTGCCCAGAATTCCCGTTTTTCACCCCAAAATCCGTTTTTTTTTATCCAATTTTCCCAAATCCGGTTTTTCCCCCCAATTCCCCTCACATTTGCCCCAAATCCCCGTTTTTCCTCCCCAAAATCCCGGTTTTTCCCCCCAATTCCCCTCACATTTGCCCAAAATCCCCGTTTTTCACCCAAAATCCCGGTTTTTGATCCCGATTTTCCCAAAATCCCGGTTTTTCCCCCCAATTCCCCTCACATTTGCCCCAATTCCCCTCACATTTGCCCAAACTCCCCATTTTTATCCCAATTTTCCCAAAATCCGGTTTTTCCCCCCAATTCCCCTCACATTTGCCCAGAATCCCCGTTTTTCACCCCAAATTCCCCATTTTTATCCCAATTTCCCCAAAATCCCGGTTTTTCCCCCCCAATTCCCCTCACATTTTCCCAAAATCCCGGTTTTTTATCCCAATTTTCCCAAAATCCGGGTTTTTCCCCCCAATTCCCCCTCACATTTGCCCAAAATCCCGGTTTTTGATCCAATTTTCCCAAAATCCCGGGTTTTTCGCCCCAATTCCCTCACATTTGCCCAAACTCCCGGTTTTTTATCCCAATTTTCTCAAAATCCGGGTTTTTCCCCCCAATTCCCCTCACATTTGCCCCAAATCCCTGTTTTTCCCCCCAAAATCCCGGGTTTTTATCCCAATTTTCCCAAAATCCCGGTTTTTCGCCCCAATTCCCCTCACATTTGCCCCAATTCCCCTCACATTTTCCCAAAATCCCCGGTTTTTTATCCCAATTTTCCAAAATCCGGTTTTTCCCCCCAATTCCCCCTCACATTTGCCCAAACTCCCGGTTTTTATCCCAATTTCCCAAAATCCCCGTTTTTCGCCCCAATTCCCCTCACATTTGCCCCAAATCCCCGTTTTTCACCCCAAAATCCCGGTTTTTTATCCCAATTTTCCCCAAAATCCCGGTTTTTCCCCCAATTCCCCTCACATTTGCCCAAATCCCCGTTTTTCTCCCCAAAATCCCCATTTTTATCCCAATTTTCCCAAAATCCCGGTTTTTCCCCCCAATTCCCCTCACATTTGCCCAAACTCCCCATTTTTCTCCCAATTTTCCCAAACTCCCGGTTTTTGATCCCAATTTTCCCAAAATCCGGGTTTTTCCCCCCAATTCCCCTCACATTTGCCAAAACACTCCCTGTTTTTTATCCCAATTTGCCCAAAATCCGGTTTTTCCCCCCAATTCCCCTCACATTTGCCCAAACTCCCCATTTTTATCCCAATTTTCCCCAAAATCCGGGTTTTTTCCCCCCAATTCCCCTCACATTTGCCCAAACTCCCCCATTTTTATCCCATTTGCCCAAAAATCCCGGTTTTTCCCCCCAATTCCCCTCACATTTGCCCCAAATCCCCGTTTTTCTCCCCAAAATCCGGTTTTTGATCCCAATTTTCCCAAAATCCCGGTTTTTCGCCCCAATTCCCTCACATTTGCCCAAAATCCCGGTTTTTGATCCCAATTTTCCCAAAATCCCGGTTTTTCCCCCCAATTCCCCTCACATTTGCTCAAACTCCCCATTTTTATCCCAATTTGCCCAAAATCACCGGTTTTTCGCCCCAATTCCCCTCACATTTGCCCAAAATCCCGGTTTTTATCCCAATTTGCCCAAAATCCGGGTTTTTCCCCCAAATCCCCTCACATTTGCCCAGAATCCCCTGTTTTTCTCCCCAAACTCCCGGTTTTTGATCCCAATTTTCCCAAAATCCCGGTTTTTTATCCCAATTTTCCCAAAATCCCCGTTTTTCCCCTAAATTCCCCTCACATTTTCCCAAAATCCCGGTTTTTGATCCCAATTTTCCCAAAATCCCGGTTTTTCGCCCCAATTCCCCTCACATTTGCCGAGCCCCAGCCCCAGGGCCGCGGCCCAGGCCAGCCCAGCAGCGCCAGCGCCCCCAGCGCGGCCCGGCCCCGCCGCTTCGGGGCCAAATCCCCCCAAGTTTGGGGCAAAATCCCCAAATTTCGGGTCAAAATCCCCAATTTTGGGGTCGGAAATTCCGAATTTGGGGTCGGAATTGCGGAATTTGGGGTCGGAATTGCGGAATTTGGGGTCGGAGCCGGCGATTTTGGGGTGGGAATCGGCGATTTTGGCCCTCGGGGTCCGGCAGGGACGGAGCCGGGGAGGAGCCGGGAGCGCCCGCCAGGAGATAAAGGCCTGGAATAGGGGAAAATGGGGAAAATTGGGAAAAACTGGGAAAATATGAGGGAAAAATGAGGAAAATTGGGAAAATGGGAAAAAAAAATGGGGGGAAATGGGGGAAAAATGAGGGGAAATTGGAAAAAATGGGAAAATGGGGGGGGGAAAATGGGGGGGGAAAATGCGGGAAATTGGGAAAAATGGGAAAAAATGGGGGGGAAATGGGGGAAAAATGGGGAAATTGGGAGAAAATGGGGAAATTGGGGGAAAATGGGGGGAAATGGGGGAAAAATGGGGAAAAGGGGGGGGGGGAAATTTGGGGAAATTTGGGGAAATTGGGAAAAATGGGGAAATAGGGGGGAAATGGGGGAAAATAGGGGGGGAAATGGGGGGAAATGGGGAAAATGGGGGGAAATGGGGGGAAAACGGGGGAAATTGGGGAAAATGGGAAAATAGGGGGAAAATGGGGGGGAAATGGGGGAAAATGGGGGAAAATTTGGGGAAATTTTGGGGGGAAATGGGGGGAAATGGGGCAAAACCGGGGGAAATGGGGGAAAAACGGGGGGAAATTGGGAAAAATGGGGAAATGGGGAAAATGGGGGAAAAAACGGGGAAAATGGGGGGGAAAATAGGGGGAAATGGGGGAAAAATGCGGGAAATTGGGAAAAATGGGAAAAATGGGGGGGAAATGGGGGAAATTGGGGGGAAATGGGAAAAATGGGGGAAATTGGGAAAAATTGGGAAATTTGGGGGAAATTGGGGAAAATGGGGGAAAATTGATGGGAAATTGATGGGAAAATTGGGGAAATTTTGGAGGGGAAAGTTGGGGGAAAATTTGGGGGAAAATTGGGAAAAATGGGAATTTTGAGGGGGGAATGGGATTTTTGGAATTTAGGGATTGTTCAAACTATCATGGGGGATTTGGGGGAAATTTGGGGATTTTTTGGGGGGAATTTTTGAGGAATTTTGGGGATTTTTGGGGATTTTTTTGGGGGATTTTGGGGGAATTTTGGGATTTTTTGGGATTTTTGGGGGGAATTTTGGGGGAATTTGGGGGATTTTTTGAGGGATTTTGAGGATTTTTTGGGCGGGAATTTTGGGGATTTTTTTTTAATTTTTAGGCGAATTTTGGGGATTTTTGGAGGGCTTTTTTAAGGAATTTTGGGGATTTTTGGGGGGAGAATTTTGGGGAATTTTTGGGGGAATTTTGGGGATTTTTTGGGGGGGATTTATGGGAATTTTGGGGGTTTTGGGGGGATTTCATGGGGAATTTGCAGAGATTTTTTGGGGGAATTTTGGGGATTTTTGGGGGGATTTTTAGTGGAATTTTGGGAGAATTTTGGGGAATTTTGGGATTTTGGGGGAATTTTGGGGGATTTTTTGGAGGAATTTTGGGGATTTTGGGGGGAATTTTGGGGATTTTGGGGGCATTTTGGGGGGAATTTTGGGGATTTTTTGGGGGGGATTTTGGGGGGAATTTTCTTTAATTTTTAGGGGAATTTGGGGATTTTTGGAGGATTTTTAGGGGCGAATTTTTGGGGTTTTTTGGAGGGATTTTGGGGGATTTTAGGGGGAAATTTGGGGGGAATTTTGAGGGATTTTTTGGGGATTTTTTTGGGAATTTTGGGGGATTTTTGAGGGAATTTTTGGGATTTTTTGGGGGGGAATTTATGGGGATTTTGGGGGGAATTTTGGGGATTTTTGGGGATTTTGGGGGGAATTTTTTGGAAAATTTTTAAGGGAATTTTGGGGATTTTACTTTAATTTTTAGGGGAATTTTGGGGATTTTTTGAGGGATTTTTTGAGGAATTTTGGGGATTTTTGGGGGGAATTTTTTGGGATTTTTTGGGGGGGAATTTATGGGAATTTTGGGGATTTTTGGGGATTTTAGGGGGAATTTGCAGAGAATTTTTGGGGGAATTTTGGGGGGATTTTTGGGGGTTTTTGGGGGAATTTTGGGGATTTTGGGGGAGGAATTTTGGGGATTTTTGGGGGGAAATTTGGGGATTTTTGGGGGGAATTTTGGGGGGGTTTAGGGGGAATTCTGGGGATTTTGGGGGGATTTTTGGGGGAATTTTGGGAATTTTTTGGGGGGAATTTTGGGGATTTTTAGGGGAATTTTTGGGGGGAATATTGGGGGATTTTATGGGAAATTTTTGGGATTTTTTGGGGGGGAATTTATGGGAATTTTGGGGGGTTTTAGGGGGGAATTGCAGAGAATTTTGGGGGGAATTTTGGGGATTTTTTGGGGGGGATTTTTTTGGGGATTTTTGGGGAATTTTGGGGATTTTTTGGGGGGAATTTTGGGAATTTTTGGGGGAATTTTTGAGGGATTTTTTGAGGAATTTTGGGTGACTTTTGGGGGAATTTTGGGGATTTTTTTGGGAATTTTTGGGGGGGATTTTGGGGATTTTTGGGGGAATTTTGGGAATTTTTTGGGGGATTTTTGGGGATTTTTTTGGGAATTTTTTGGGGGGGATTTTGGGGATTTTTAGGGGAATTTTTGGGGGAATTTTGGGGGATTTTTTGGGGGAATTTTGGGGGGAATTTTGGGGGATTTTACAGGGAATTTTTGGGGATTTTTTGGGGAATTTTGGGGGGAATTTTGGGGATTTTTGAGGGATTTTTTTGAGGAATTTTGGGGGATTTTTGGGGGGAATTTTGGGAATTTTTGGGGGGATTTTTGGGGGAATTTTGGGGATTTTTGGGGATTTTAGGGGGAATTTGCAGAGAATTTTTGGGGGATTTTG
>NC_135296.1:326569-384946 GCF_051311805.1 Agelaius phoeniceus
GGGAGATGCCCAAGGACGGCCCCTCGGACAGCGATTACCTGCCCATGGAGGGGCACGGCCGCGCCGCCTCCATGCCCCGCCTGCCCGCCGACCCCCAGGTGAGGGAGGGGACAGCCCCCGGTGCCACCCCCGGGCTGGCAGCGCCACCCCCCCGCCCCCGCAGCTTTCATCGTGGTGGCCTTGGGGACAGCTGTGTCACCCCTGCCATGGCTGGGGGTGTCCGGGCTGCTGGGGCATGAGCATGGCAGCTGGGGGGGGGGGGGGATTTTGGGGTGCTTTTTGTGGGTGGGGAAAGGGGACACGGGACACCCCCAAAGTGTCCCCGTGCCCTCAGCATGTCCGGCTTGGGGACAGGGATGGGGACAGGGACGCTCTGGCTGCTCTGCTCATTGCTGCTGACCCTGCCCCCTGCCCTCTGCCGCTGCTTGGCTGCTCTGCCCCCCCCCAGCCCCCCAACCCCCCCGAGCCCCTCGGACCCCCCCAAACCCCCCGGGACCCCCCCGGGACCCCCCCGGGACCCCCGGGCCGGGGTCTCAGCGCTCTCTGTCTCTCCTGCGGCTCCTCCTGGGCTCCGGCAGCGGAGGAAGGTGCGACCCCGAGGCAATAACCTCAGTGTAGGTACCCCCCGAGACCCCCTCAGACCCCCTGAGACCCCCTGAGACCCCCCTGAGACCCCCCAGACCCCCCCCTTTTCCTGACAGAGACCCCCGAGGACCCCCGAGACCCCCCCTATCCCTGAGAGGGACCCCCGACCCCCTCAGACCCCCCTGAGACCCTCCTATCCCTGAGAAGGACCCCTTGAGACCCCCCTGATCCTGAGAGGGACCCCCGACCCTCCTCGACCCCCCCAGACCCCACAGCCTTCCTTGGACCCCCCCCCCTGGACCAACCCAGCCACACCCAGAGGCCCCCCCCGGACCCCCCCTCAAAGCCCCCCCACCCCACTGACCCCCCCCCCACCCTGTCCCCTCTGTGTCACCCCCACCTGGAGCCAGCAAAGAGCAGCACCCGTGTCACCACCCCCACTGTCCCCCTGTCCCTCTGTCCCACTGTCCCCCTGTCCCTCTGTCCCTCTGTCCCTCTGTCCCCCTGAGCAGCAGTTCAATGTTTAGAGCAGCAGGACCGGGTATCTGTCCTGGGGGGGCCACAGTGGGGACACGGTGGCAATGGGGACACGGTGGCAATGGGGACAAGGTGGCAATGGGGACACAATGGCAATGGGGACATGGTGACAGCGGGGACACACAGTGCGGACATGGTGACAATGGGGACAACAGTGATGATGAGGACAAGGTGACAATAGGGACACAATGGCAACGGGGACACGGTGACAATGGGGACACGGTGACAACAGGGACACACAGTGGGACACAATCGCAATAGGGACACGGTGACAGTGGGGACACAAAGTGGGGACACGGTGACAACGGGGACAGCATGACAGCGGGACACACAGTGGGGACATGGTGGCAATGGGGCCACGATGACAACAGGGACACAAAGCAGGGACATGGTGACAGTGGGGACACGGTGACAATGGGGACACGGTGACAATGGGGACACAGTGGCAAGGGGGACACAGTGACAATGGGGACATGCAGTGGGGACACGTGACAGTGGGGACACGATGACAACAGGGACACACAGCAGGGACACGATGAGAGTGGGGACACGGTGACACTGGGGACACAGTGGCAAGGGGGACACGGTGACAATGGGGACACGATGACAGTGGGGACACGGTGACAACACCGCGTCCCTCCCAGCCCAGCGCCACCCACCGGGGGCAGGCAGGAGAACGGGCGTGGGGACAAATCCGGGGGGTCCGAGGTGACACCAGGGGAGGGGACACCCGTGGAGGTGACACCATGGGAAGGGACACCCGGAGAGGTGACACCATGGGAAGGGACACCCGTGGCGGGAACACCCGTGGAGGGGACACCCGTGGCGGGAACACCCGTGGAGGGGGCACCCAGGTCACCCCCCCGGAGCCCCCCCCGTGTCCCCCGGTGTCCCGCGGTGCCAGCGCCGCCGGTGTCGCGCAGACCATCGCGGACTCGAGCCCCATGAAGCGCTCGGCCTCGCTGCTCGGCCACGCCCGCGCCCGCGGCGTCCGCCTGGACGATTTCAGCCTGGAGCGCGTCCCCCCCCCCGAGGACGGGCAGCGCCACCACCCGCGCCGGGGCCACCGCGGCCACCACCGCGCCTCGGAGCGCTCCCTCAGCCGCTACACGGACGGCGACACAGGTGCGACCCCCGCGCCACCTCCCCGCCCCATCCCAGCGTCACCGACCCCGTCCCGCCCGTCCCCGGGGGCTCCGGGTGCCCTGCTGGTGTCACCCAAAGGTGCTGGGAGATCCAAATTGGGGAGGGGGGGGGGACACGCAGAAAAAAACCAAAACCCATAAAAATCCAAATCCCGGCGGAAATGCTCAAATTGCCCGAGGGTTGCTAAAGTCCCGCCCGAGGATATCAAAGCCTCCCCAAAAATCGCCTCAGGGGAACCTCAGAACCCCGTCAGTGATGCCAAAATGCCAGGGGAGCCCCAAAATCTCAGGGTAACCCCAAAATCCCAGGGTAACCCCAAAATCCAAGGCAAGCCCCCCCCAAAAAAAACCCCCAATCCCATCAGAATGCCTCAAATCCCAATTTTTTGGGGATTCCCAAAAATCCCCCAAGGATATCAAAACCTCCCCAAAGATCCCCCAAAAACCGCCTCAAAGACCCCATCAGTGACCCCAAAATCCCAGGGGAGCCCAAAATCCCAGGAGAGCCCCAAAATCCCAGGCAACTCCCCCAAAAAAAAGAAAAAAAAAAACCAAAAAAGCCCCTAAAACTCCCCAAATCTCCAATTTTTGAAATTCCCCAAATCCCCCAAGGACATCAAAACCTCCCCAAAAACCCCACAAAACCCCCCCCAGTGACCCCAAAATCCCAGGGGAGCCCCAAAATCCCCGGGTAACCCCAAAATCCCCGGGTAACCCCAAAATCCCAGGCAACCCCCCCCAAAAAGGAAAAAAAAAAACCCTAAATCCCCAATTTTTTGAAAATTCCCCAATCCCCAACCCCTCCCCCTGTCTCCCCCCAAACTCTCGGGGGTCCCTCAATGTCCCCAAACTCTCGGGGGTCCCTCAATGTCCCCCGACCCCCCCCCCACAGGGCTGGGCACGGACCTGAGCCTCACCACGCAGTCGGGGGGCGACGCCCCCCCCCAAAGGAGCGGGACCCCGAGCGGGGCCGCCCCAAGGACCGGCGGCACCGGCACCACCACCACCACCACCACCACCACCACCACCACGGCGGGGGCGGCCCCGAGCACCACCGGGAGCGCTGCGTGCCCCCCCCCGCCGCCGCCGGGCCCCCCCCCGCCGCCGCCGGAGTTGGGGCGGCCCCGGTCCCGCGAGCGCCGCTGGTCCCGCTCGCCCAGCGAGGGCCGGGAGCGCGCGGGGCCCCCCCCCGCGCCAGGTGGGTGCGCCCGCCCCTCCCCCGGCCCCGCCCCCGCTCCGCTCCCCCCCCCCCTGCGCCTCTAAACCCCCCCCACCCCCACCCACACCCCCACCCCTGCCCATCATTTTGGGGGGGGGGGACACAAGGGCTGGATTCAACCAAAGACCCCCCCCAAAAAATAATCCCCCCCCCCCCCGGTCATTTGGGTGGTGCTCAAAATGGGGAGGGGGGGGGGAACTGTGCGACCCCCCCCCCCCCCAAAAATCCTCTCTGAGGGTGGCTATGGGTGAGGGGGGGTCCCAGTGCCCCCCCGACCCGCCCCAGTTTGGTTCTGCCCGGCCCAGTTTGGGACTGGGGGGGTCCCAGTTACACCAGCAGAGCCCCCCTGAGGGGGGGGGGGGGGGGGTCCAGTTTCCCCCTCCCCACAATTTGGGGGGTTCAGTGCCCAACTCGGGGGAGTCCGCCCCCCCCTTTAAGGGGTCCAATGCCCACCTTGGGGGGGTCCAACCCTAACCCCCCCCCCACACACACTTTGGGGGGTCCGGCCCCCCCTTTAAGGGGTCCAATGCCCACCTTGGGGGTCCAGCCCCGATTTTGGGGGTCCCGCCCCCCCCCCCCCCCCCAGGAGCGGCACCCCCCAAAGGGAGGGTGATGAGGGGGGGGGGGGAGGAGCGGACCCCCCCTCTCCCCCCCCACCCACCCAGCGATTTTGGGGAGGGGGGGGCGGATTTGGGGTGGGGGGGGGCGGCGGCGACGCTTGGACCCCTCCGGATGCGCCCCCCTCCCCCTCCCTGTTCTCAGCCCCTCCCCCCCCTCCCCCTCCCCTCCCCCCATCCCTCGCTTGCCCCCCCCTCCCCCTCCCCATTTCGGCTGCTTTTTTTTTTTTTTTTTTTTTTTTTTTTGGGGGGGGGGTCCTGCCTTGATTCACCTCTCTGCTGTTTTCCCCATGGCTGTGCTTTGGCTGCGCTGTCACGGCGAGGGGTGGCCCAGGTAAGCGCCTCGGGGCCCCCCCAAAAACAAAAAAACACCAAAAAAGCAAAAAAGCAAAAAAAAAAAATCGGCTCCGGCCCCCCCAGGCTCCTCCGGCCACCCTGGAAAGTTTGGAACGAAGCTGCGCCCCCTCCCCACCCCTTCCAAAAATTCCAGAATTTTCTCCGTCCCCTCCCCAAAAAAACCAACCCAACGGAGACTCCAGGAGGAGCCGCTTTGAGGTTTGGGGGTTCACAGCCCCCCCCACATCCTGAGATGGGTCTGGGGTCTTCAGCCCCCCCCATTCAGAGAGCACAGACCCCCCCCCCCCCAAATATCCGAATTGGGGTGGGGGGTCCGCATCTCCCCCAGCCTCGCATCGGGGGCTCACGGACCCCCCCCACCCCCCAAACTCAGAGAACAATTGGGGGGTAACGCCCCCCCCCCCAGCACCCCCAAATTTGGGGTCCCCCCCCTACCCGGGGCTGAATCTTCCAAACTTCTCCAGCTCCCCCCGACCCCCGAGCTTTGCCTTGCGAGCGCTTTTGGGGGGACCCAGCGCCCCCCGTGTCCCTTTTGTCCCCTCCTCTCCCCTTTGTGCCCCCCCCGCGCCTGCACGGCTCGTGGCTGTGTCCCCCCCCCCGCCGCGGCTGCGACCCCCGCCCCGCCATGTCCCCGCCATGTCCCCACCATGTCCCCATGTCCCCGCCATGTCCCCACCATGTCCCAATGTCCCCTCCCCCGTGTCCTTTCTGTCCCTTTCGCTCCCCTTTGCCCCCCCCGGGGTCCCCATTTCCTCCTTCCTTTCCCCCCCCAATGATGTCCCCATGTCCCCGTGTCCCTTTCACTCCCCTTTGTCCCCCCCCCGGGGTCCCATTTCCCTTCCTCCCCCCCTCCCCGGTGCCCCCGTGATGCCCTCCCGGTATCCCCGTGTCCTCCCCTCTCTCTCCCCCCGATGTCGCCCCCCATGTCCCGCTGCCACCCCCGTGTTCCTTCTGCTCCACTTTGTCCCCTCCCGGGTCCCCATTTCCCTTCCTTTCCCCCCCCAATGATGTCCCCATGTCCCCGTGTCCCTTTCACTCCCCTTTCCCCCCCCCGGGTCCCCCATTTCCCTTCCTTTCCCCCCCCAATGATGTCCCCATGTCCCCCCCCCCGGGTCCCTTCTGCTGCCACCCCCGTGTTCCTTCTGCTCCACTTTGTCCCCTCCCGGGTCCCCATTTCCCTTCCTCCCCCTCAATGATGTCCCCATGTCCCCGTGTCCCTACTGCTCCCCTTTGTCCCCTCCCGGGGTCCCCATTTCCCTTCCTCCCCCGTTCCCCGGTGCCCCCGTGATGCCTTCCCGGTATCCCCGTGTCCCCCCCTCTCTCTCCCCCCGATGTCGCCCCCCATGTCCCGCTGCCACCCCCGTGTCCCTTCTGCTCCCCTTTGTCCCCTCCGGGTCCCATTTCCCTTCCTCCCCCGTTCCCGGTGTCCCCGTGATGTCCCCGTGATGTCCTCCCCGGTGTCCCCGTGTCCCCCCTCTCTCTCCC
This sequence comes from Agelaius phoeniceus, assembly GCF_051311805.1. Taxonomy (NCBI): domain Eukaryota; kingdom Metazoa; phylum Chordata; class Aves; order Passeriformes; family Icteridae; genus Agelaius; species Agelaius phoeniceus. Next base: position 332,515 of record NC_135296.1, read on the forward strand.
CTCTCTCTCCCCTCTCTGTCCCCCCGATGTCCCCCCGCCATGTCCCGGTGCCACCGCCGTTGTCGCTGTCGCCGCAGGGCAGCAGCTCGGTCAGCGGCAGCCCGGTGCTCTCCACGTCCGGGACCAGCACCCCCCCGCCGCACCCGCCGCCAGCTCCCGCCGACCCCCGCCACTCCTCGGCCCCACGTCTCGTACTCGCCCGCCGCCCGCCGCCCCCCGCCCGCCGCGCCGCCCCCCGCCGCCCGCGGCCCCCCCCGCCCGCGGCCCCCGCCGCCCGCCGAGCCCCGCCCCGCCCGCCCCGGCCCCGCCGCCGCCGCCGCCTCGCGCTGGCCCCCCCGCGACCCCGAGCCGCCGATGCCGCTGGACGGACGCGCCCCCCGCGCCCCCCGCGGCACCGGGACCCCCGGCGGGGGCGGCCCGTCCCCGCCCCGGCCCGGGCGGCGGCTGCCCAACGGGTACTACCCGGGCCACGGCGGCACCGGGAAAGGGCGGCCCGGGCTGCGCGACCCCTACAGCGAGACGGACGATGATTGCTGCTAGCGGCGTGTCGCGACAGGGCGCGCACCGAGCCGACATATCGCGACAGCGTGTCGCGGCCAGGGGGGTGGAAGTCGCCACCCGCACCGCGCCCCCCGCCCGCTCCCGGGGTTTTGGATGAGTTTTATCATCTGGAGGAGCCGCAGCCGCCGCCCGCCGCCGCCACGGGGGGGGGGCGGACCCGGGGACCCCCCCCGAGACTCCCCCGAACCCCCCCCCCGGTCGGGAGGAGCCGCCGGGACGGGAGCGGAGCCCGGGAGGCTCCGGGATGGGCAGCGGGAACGCCGGGAAGCGGCACCGGGAAGGGCGGGAACACCGGGAACCGGCACCGGCACCGCCGCCGGGAACCGGCACCAGGAGCGGGAACCGCTACCACGCACCGGGACCGGGCACCGGGAACACCGGGAGCACCGGGAACAGGCACCGGCCCCCCCCCGGCCCGAGGCACGGAGGCGGCGGAACCGGGGCCGCCGCCATTGCATGAACCGAGTTACCGAAACCGAGAAATAAAAAGATCAAAGACAAAAAAAGGCAAAAAAAAGAAAAAAAAACAAACAAAAAAAAACCAACCAAAACTGAACCCGAAAAAAAAACCAACAAAAAAAACCCCGAAAAATCCCAAACCAGAACCATTAAAAAAAAAGGAATTTTGGATCGAGCCCGTCTCGCTCCTTCCCGGGACCGGGGGCTGGGGGGGCACCGGGGCGGGGAGGGGACAGCGGGAGGGGACGGGGACGGGGGGGGGGGGCACACACGTGACCCCCGGTAACCCCGCGCGGAGCTTCCCGGAACCGGAACCGGAACCGGGGGGGGTTTCCCGGGTGGTTCCCCCGCCCCCGGTACCGGATATTCCCCGGCCCGCCCCGGGAAACCGAAGCAGGAAGAGGGGGGGGGGGACCGAGCCCCCCCTGAACCCCCCCAACCCCAAATTCCCTCTGTTCCCACCCCAAAAAAACTCCCCCGAGGCAGCGGCTGCACAAAACCCACTTTTAATCGATTTTTAATTGATTAACAAAATAATAATTAAGCACAATTAAGGGGGGGGGGGCAGGGCCAGCCTGAAACCCCCCCCCAAAGAACGAGGAGGGAATTCCCCACCGGGAGCCCCGAGAGTCCGCTCGTGTCCGGTTCCGTTCCACGGCGGGGCCCGCAGCACTTTGGGGGTTCCCGTTCATGTCCGTGTGTCCGGGGGGGATCCCCGTTCATGTCCGTGTGTCCCGGGGGGGGATCCCCGTTCATGTCCGTGTGTCCCGGGGGGGTTCCCGTTCATGTCCGTGTGTCCCGGGGGGTTCCCGTTCATGTCCGCGTGTCCCGGGGGGGTCCCAGACCCGGATCCGCGTGTCCGAGGGGATTCCCGTTAAGTTCCGTGTGTCCCGGGGGGGTTTCCAGAACCGGTTCCGTGTGTCCCGGGGGATCCCCGTTAATGTCCGCGGGTCCCGGGGGGGGATCCCCGTTAATGTCCGCGTGTCCCGGGGGGGGGATCCCCGTTAAGTTCTGTGCGTCCCGGGGGGGAATCCCCGTTAATGTCCGCGGGTCCCGGGGGGGGATCCCCGTTAAGTTCCGCGTCCCGGGGCTCCCCGGAGGGCTCAGCACGCCCCCGACGGCGCGGACCAGGAAGCCGAAAGCGGCTGCGGGCGGCCCCGAGCAGCGCCCGGGCGGCCCCGGTGGCACCGGCGGCGCCTCCGCCTCCAACCGCGCCCGTTTGCTCGGTACCGGCCCCCGGCCCGGCCCCGCCGAGCCGCTGCTGCGCCGCTTCTGCCCGGCCCGGGGGGCTCCGGTGGGGCGGAGAGGGCCGGGGGCGGCGGGAGGGGGGTCCCGGTTCGCGGGGTTCGGATCCGCGCTCAGTGCGGGGTCCCGGTCCCGGTTCGCGGGGCTCGGGGGCTCCTGGCTCGGTCGCCCGCGGGGGCATCCCCGGTACCATTCACTGCACGGGGCTCCGCTCGGTGCGTTCCGGTGGTCCCCGGTGCAGTCCCTGAGGGGGTTCCCCCGTTCTTCCTCGGTCCGGTTGCTCGGTCGGTCCGAGCTCGGTGTGTTCGGGCACCGGAGCTCTCCGCTCAGGCCGCTCCCCGGTCCCGGGGTCGCTCCGTTCCCCGCAGCCCCGGTAATCTCCGTTACCGGGGTCGCTCCGTTCCCCGCAGCCCCGTGAATCTCCGTTACCGGGGTCGCTCCGTTCACCACAGCCCCGTGAATCTCCGTTACCGGGGTTGCTCCGTTCCCCGCGGCCCCGGTAATCTCCGGTCCCGGGGTCGCTCCGTTCACCGCGGCCCCCGGTAATCTCCGGTCCCGGGAGGATCCCGGCGGCGGCTCGGGCGCTCAGGTACCGGTGTCGGGCGGCGCGCACGAGCAGCGAGAGCTGCAGGCTCCGGTGCAGGCGGAGGCCGCCCCCGCCGCACCCCGGCACCGGTAAAGCTTCCACACCGACACCGTCAGCAGCCGCTGCGCCTCCTCCATGGCGGCGGCACCGGGAATGCTCCGGGACGGCCCCGCCGCGCTTCTTGTACCGCCCTGACCCCCCCGCGCCCCCCCCGCCACCGCATCCGGCCCCGCGGCGGCTCCGGGACCGCCCCGAGCTCCCCCCGGGCCCCTCCCGGCCGCCGCCACCGCATCCGGCCCCGGGGCGGCTCCGCCGCGTCTCGGAGGCGCCGGGGACGGAAATGGGGCTGGGGGGGCTCCGTGCCCCGGGCAGGGGTCGGGTCTGTACCCCCCCAGCCCCCCCAAAGGATTTGGGGTCTCTGTGAAAACTGGGGGGGGCCCTGCCCGAGGTGGGGGCTCTCCATTTATTTGGGAGGGGTCCCTGTGCTCCTTCATTTATTTGGGGGGGTCCCTGTGCCCCCCGTGAGTTTCGGGGGGTCCCTGTGCCCCTTAATTTATTTGGGGGGGTCCCTGTGCCCCCGTGAGTTTCGGGGGGTCCCTGTGCCTCCTCCCCTGTTTTGGGGGGTCCCTGAGCCCCTTCCCGTGTGTTTGAGGGGCTCCTGTGCCCCTCATGAATCTGGGGGGGTTCCCTGCGCCCCCTCCCCCGTTTTGGGCACTCCCTGCGCCCCCCGTCTCTCCCCCCCCCGTCCCGGGGATCCCCTCCCCGCCGCCGCCACTTCCGTGCCCATATAAGGCAAGGCTGACGTCACGGGAAGGGGGCGGAGCCTCGCACAAGGCAGGAAATCCGCTTCGCCATGTCCCGATAAGGGCAAAAAAAGGGGCGGAATCGCCCCCTGCGCGCCCCCCCGGGGTTTATCGCGACCCCCCCGGGGTTTATCGCGACCCCCCCCGCACTCGCCCAGGCCCCGAAAATCGCGACTGCCGTAAAAGGCGCCGTAAAGCGCCGTCCCCGCGCCCCCCTGTGCCCCCCTCACCCGGGGTCCGCTCCCCGCCCCTTCCATGCCCATATAAGGCAAGGGGGACGCCACGGGAAGGGGGCGGAGCCACGCACGGGAAGAAAAATGAAAAATAAAAATCCAATAAAAAATAAATTCAAAACTAAAAAGCTACAAAAATAGAAAAAAATAAAAATAAAAAATTAAATAAAAAATAAAAATAAAAAAAGACAATAAAAAGCTTTAAAAATAAAATTAAAAAAAGCTTGAAAGAGAAAAAAAATAAAAATAAAAATTAAATAAAAAATAAAATTAAAAAAATAATAAAAGGTTAAAAAAATTAAATAAAAATGAAATAAAAATTAAAATAAATAGCCTCAAAAATAGAAAAATTAAAAATAAAAATCAAATAAAATATAAAAATAAAAAAACAAAATAAAAAGTTTTAAAGATAAAAAAAATTAAAAAACAAGATAAAAAGCTTTAAAGCTAGAAAAAATAAAAATAAAAATCAAATAAAAAATAAAATTAAAAAAATAATAAGGTTCAAAAATAGAAAAATTCAAAATAAAAAAATATAAAATTAAAAAAAGAAAATAAAAAGCTTTAACGATAAAAAAATAAAAATAAAAATAAATTTAAAAAAAATTAGGAAAACAAAATAAAAAGCTTTAAAGATAAAAAATTAAAAATAAAAATTAAAAAAAAAAAGGTTTAAAAATAGAAAAAAAAATTAAAAAAACAAAATAAAAAGCTTTAAATATAAAAAATTAAAAATTAAAATTAAATAAAAAATAAAATTAAAAAAATAAAAACAAAGGTTAAAAAAATTAAAAATAAAAAGTAAATAAAAAATAAAATTAAATAACAAAAAAAAAATTTAAAGATAGAAAAATTAAAAATAAAATTAAATAAAAAATAAAATTAAAAAAAATAAAAAGCTTTAAAGATAAAAAATTAAAAATAAAAATAAAAATAAAAAAACAAAATAAAAAGGTTTAAAAATAGAAAAAAAAAAAACAAAATAAAAAGCTTTAAATATAAAAAAATTAAAAATTAAAATTAAATAAAATTAAAAAAATAAAAACAAAGGTTAAAAAAATTAAAAATAAAAAGTAAATAAAAAATAAAATTAAATAACAAAAAAAGTTTTAAGATAGAAAAATTAAAAATAAAAATTAAATAAAAAATAAAATTAAAAAAAATAAAAAGCTTTAAGATAAAAAATTAAAAATAAAAATAAAAATAAAAACAAATAAAAAGGTTTAAAAATAGAAAAAAAATATAAAAACAAAATAAAAAGCTTTAAATAAAAAAAATTAAAAATTAAAATTAAATAAAAATAAAATTAAAAAAATAAAAACAAAGGTTAAAAAAATTAAAAATAAAAAGTAAATAAAAAATAAAATTAAATAACAAAAAAAAATTTTAAAGATAGAAAAATTAAAAATAAAAACTAAATAAAAAATAAAATTAAAAAAAATAAAAAGCTTTAAAGATAAAAAAATAAAAATAAAAATAAAAATAAAAAAACAAAATAAAAAGGTTAAAAATAGAAAAAAAATATAAAAACAAAATAAAAAGCTTTAAATATAAAAAAATTAAAAATTAAAATTAAATAAAAAATAAAATTAAAAAATAAAAACAAAGGTTAAAAAATTAAAAATAAAAAGTAAATAAAAAATAAAATTAAATAACAAAAAATAATTTTAAAGATAGAAAAATTAAAATAAAAACTAAATAAAAAATAAAATTTAAAAAAAATAAAAAGCTTTAAAGATAAAAAATTAAAAATAAAAATAAAAATAAAAAACAAAATAAAAAGGTTTAAAAATAGAAAAAAATATAAAAACAAAATAAAAAGCTTTAAATATAAAAAAATTAAAAATTAAAATTAAATAAAAAAAAAAATTAAAAAATAAAAACAAAGGTTAAAAAAATTAAAATAAAAAGTAAATAAAAAATAGAATTACATAACAAAAAAAAAGTTTTAAAGATAGAAAAATTAAAAATAAAAATTAAATAAAAATAAAATTAAAAAAAAATAAAAAGCTTTAAAGATAAAAAAAATTAAAAATAAAATAAAAAATAAAATTAAAAAATAAAATAAAAAGCTTTAAAAATAAATTTAAAAAATTAAAAAAAAACAAAATAAAAAGCTTTAAAAATAGAAAAATTAAAAATAAAAATTAAATTAAAAAAATTAAAAAGAAAAATAAAAAGCTCTAAAGATAGAAAAATTAAAAATAAAAATCAATTAAAAAAACGTTTAAAAATAAAAAAATTAAACTAGAAATAAATAAAAAATAAAATTAAAAATAAAAAGCTTCAAAAATAGAAAAAAATTAAATAAAATAAAAAATTTAAAAAACAAAATAAAAAGCTTTAAATAAAAATAAAAATAAAAAATTTAATAAAAATAAAAATAAAATAAAAATAAAAATAAAAATAAAAATAAAATAAAAAATAAAATTAAAAAATAAAATAAAAGTTTTAAAAATAAAAAATAAAAAAAGCTTTAAAGGTAGAAAAATAAAAAAAAAAAAAAAAATTAAAAAAAAATTAATTAAAAATAAATGAAAATAAAAACCGTAAAGTGCTGTAAAATGCCGTAAAAGTTGCATAAAAGGCAGCGCCGTAAAGCGCGACTGTCGTAAAATCGAGACCGTCGCAAAAACTGCCGTAAAGCGCGACTGTCGTAAAAGGTACAGCAAAGCGCGACTGTCGTAAAGCGCGACTGTCGCAAAAGGTGCCGTAAATCGCGATTTTAGTGAAAGCTGCCGTAAAGCAAAACTGTCGCAAAAGGTGTCGTAAAGCGCGACTGTCGCAAAACTGCCGTAAAGCGCGACTGTCGTAAAGGGATCGTAAAGCACGACTGTCGCAAAAGGCGCCGTAAAGCGCGACTGTCGTAAAAGGGGTCGTAAAGCGCGACTGTCGTAAAGTGTCACAAAAGGGATCGTAAAGTGCGACTGTCGCAAAAGGTGCCGTAAAGCGCGACTGTCGTAAAGTGTCGCAAAAGGGGTCGTAAATCGCGACTGTCGTAAAAGGTGCCGTAAAGCGCGACTGTCGTAAAGTGTCGCAAAAGGGGTCGTAAAGCGCGACTGTCGTAAAAGGTGCCGTAAAGCGCGACTGTCGCAAAAGGTGCCGTAAAGCGCGACTGTCGTAAAAGGTGCCGTAAAGCAGAACTGACGTAAAAGGTGCCGTAAAGCGCGACTGTCGTAAAGGGTGTCGTAAAGCAAAACTGTCGTAAAGTGTCGCAAAAGGTGCCGTAAAGCGCGACTGTCGTAAAAGGTGTCGTAAATCGCGACTGTCGTAAAGTGTCGCAAAAGGTGCCGTAAAGCGCGACTGCCGTAAAAGGGGTCGTAAAGCGCGACTGCCGTAAAAGGGGTCGTAAAGCGCGACTGTCGTAAAAGGCGCCGTCCTTTTTTTGTCTTTTTTTCCCATTTTTTCCCTTTTTTGGTTGTTTTTATGCCTCTTTTTTGCCCCCTCCCCAAAATAAAAACTCCAGTTTCCAATTTGTGCCACTTTGGGGCTCATTTGGGGGATTTTGGAGCAGGGATTTGGGGTCTTTTGGGGATTTTCGGGCGATTTTAGGGGCAGATTTGGGGGTGATTGGCCGGGATTTTGGGGGCAGTTTTTGGGATTTCGGGGCATTTTTTGGCCGGGATTTTGGGGTGATTGGGTGAGATTTGGGGCTCATTTCAGGGATTTTGGGGCCAGGGATTTGGGGATTTTGGGGCAATTTTAGGGGCAGATTTGGGGGTGATTGGCTGGGATTTTGGAGGCAGTTTTTGGGATTTCGGGGGCATTTTTTTGGCCGGGATTTTGGGGTGTCTGGCCGGGATTTGGGGCATTTTTTTTGGGAGGGGGGCAGGAATTTGGGGCTGATTTTGGGGATTTTGGGGGCAGTTTTGGGGATTTTGGGGAGCCGTTTTTTGGCAGGGATTTTGGGCTGACTGGGTGAGATTTGGGGCTCATTTCAGGGATTTTGGGGCCAGGGATTTGGGATTTTTGGGCAATTTTAGGGGCAGATTTTGGGGTGATTGGCTGGGATTTTGGGGGCAGTTTTTGGGATTTCGGGGGCATTTTTTTGCCGGGATTTTGGGGTGTCTGGCCGGGATTTGGGGGCATTTTTTTTGGGAGGGGGGCAGGAATTTGGGCTGATTTTGTGGGCATTTTTGGGGATTTTGGGGAGCCGTTTTTCGGCAGGGATTTTGGGCTGACTGGGTGAGATTTGGGGGTCATTTCAGGGATTTTGGGGCCAGGGATTTGGGGATTTTGGGGCGATTTTAGGGGCAGATTTTGGGGTGATTGGCCGGGAATTGGGGATTTTGGGGGCAGTTTTTGGGATTTTGGGGGCACGTAAAGCGCGACTGTTGTAAAATGGCCGCAAAGCGCTGTCCCTGCCCCCCCCCCCGTGTGTTTCAGGTGCTCCTGTGCCCCCCCCATGAATTTGGGGGGGGGGTCCCTACGCCCCCCCCCCCGGTTTTCGGGGTCCCTGCACCCCGCATTCATTTGGGGGGGTTCCTGTGCCCCCTCCCCCGTTTTGTGGATCCCTGTGCCCCCCCCCCTTCACCGGGGATCCCCTCCCCGCCCCTTCCATGCCCATATAAGGCACGGGAAGGGGGCGGAGCCACGCATGAAAGGCAGGAAACTCCGCCTCCGCATGACCATATAAGGGCAAAAAGGGGCGGAACCGCCCCCCGCGCGCCCCCCCACCCCCCCAGTGGTTTTTCACGACCCCCCCCCATTTTCCCAGGCCCCGGGGCCGTTTTTGGGGGCCGTGGGGCGCGGCTGTTACAAACTCTGTGTTTATTTTCACTATTCACACGCTACCCTCGCGCCCAACAGCAGTTCATGTGCAACCTCCAGCGTCGGGGGGGCCTTGGGGGGGGTCCCGGGGGGGGGTGGGGAGGGGTCCTGGTGGGTCTGGGGGCGCTCCAGAAGGGCCCTTGGGGGGGGGGGGTGTCCGGATGGGGGGGGGGGGGAGGTCTTGGCACTTCATTACACAGGACAGACACTGGGGGAGGGGAGGGGGGGGGGTCCCCAGGGAAGCCAAGCACGGGGCTGGGGGGGGGGGGTTCGGGGGGGGTCCATGCGCCCCCCACCCCCCAAATTCTGTACAGCAACGAGAGGGGGAGGGGGAGAACCAAGAGATGGACCCCGTTTTTGGGGGGGGGGGGGGGGGTGGAAGGGTGGGGGGGACAGCGGGGAGACCCTCCCCCCTCCATTTCCTCGGGAGGAAAAAAGGGAAACTGAGGCACGGGGATGGGGGGGAGGGGGGTGAATGGGGGAACCCAGGCCGTGGTGGGGGGGAGGGGGTTTGGGGTTTGGGGTTGGGGGGGGGGTCCCTGCGCCCCCCACCCCGTGCTGGGGGGGGCGGGGGGGGCAGCGGAGACGCGGAGGGAGCGCGGGGGGAGGGGCGGGTAAGGCACTTGACCAAACGTCAGGAGACCTGGGGGGGAGGGGCACTGAGGGGGGGGGGAGACACCTGGGGACCCCCCCCCCACCAAGAGCTGAGTGGGAGAGGGGGGAGGCTCCTGGTGACCCCCCCCAGTCACTCCCAGGGGGGTTCTCAGCAAACCGTGCCTCAGTTTCCCCTTCAGAGCCAAGCCCTGGGGACAGAGGGGGGGGGTCCCTGTGTCCCCCCCCCAGTCTCAGGGTGTCCCTGGCCCCCCCACCCCCCCAGTCACACACAGTGTCCCCCCCCCCCAGCATGGAGGGGGGGCAATAAGGGAGACCCCTCCCAATTTGGTGGTGGGGGGGGGACAAACACAGACAGGTGAGGACCCCCCGCCCCCACACTTTGTGACACACACCTGGGACACACACCTGGGACAGGTGACCTGGGGGGGGGCACAGAGGTCACCTGGGGGGGGGGGGACACATGCGGGGGGGGGCTGCCCAGAGCCATGAGGGTCCCTGGGGGGGGGACACGAGGAGGGAGGGACACAAGGAGGGGGGGGGGGAAACACATGCGGGTGCCTGGAGGGGAATGGGGGGGGCCCCTGGGGGGGGCACAGGACCCCAGACCCCCCCTCTGGGCCCCCCCTGAATGCTTGGGGAGGGGGGGGGGGCAGCTGCGCTTGTGCCGAGAGGCGGCTGCCCCCCCCCCCCAAAAAAACCCCCCAAGTTCTGGGGGTGGGGGGACACAGGACCCACCGGGGCCTCAATGTGGGGTCCCTGCCCCTGAGGGGCGGTCCCAGCCCCTGGGAGTGCCCATCTGGGGTGAGGGGGGGTCCCTAAACCACACAGGTCCCTTGCTGGTGGGACCCTCCCCCTTTTTGTGGGGAGGGGTCCCCAGGTGGGGCGGGGGGGGTCCCTACTCCTGGGGTCTGGGGGAGGGGAGCTGCACCCCCCCCAAATTCAGGCCGGAATCCCCTCCCCACTTTGGGGGGGGCCCAGCCCCTGAAGGGGGGGTCCCTACACCCTCACCTGTCTGGGGAGGGGGTCCCTACTCCTACAGGGTGCATTGAGGGGTCCCCCCCCCCCCATTTTAGGGCAGAATCCCCTCCCACTTTGGGGAGGGGGCTGTGGGAGGGACCCTCCCCATGGGGTGACCCTGTGTGGGGAGGGGTCCCAACTCCTACAGGGTGCATGGGGGGGTGGGGGGACATCGCTGCACCCCCCCAGCTCAGGCTGGAATCCCCTCCCCACTTTTGGGGGGGAGGGAGGGTCCCCACACCCCTCCCCATGGGTGACCCTGCCTGGGGAGGGGTCCCTACTCTACAGGGTGCACTGAGGGGATCATGGGCGGGGTCACCCCCCCCATTTCAGGGCAGGATCCCCTCCCCATTTCGGGGGTCCCATATCCGGGGGTGGGGGCTCGGGGGGGTCACTGCAGCCCCTCCCCTGTGGGCCCCCCCTCAGGCTCGGGCCCCCCCCGCCTCGAAGGGGGGCTCGGGGCCCATGAGCTCGGGCTCCAGTTTGCCCGGTGTCGTTGATGAAGGAGGTGTAGGAGTCGCCCTCGGCCATGAGCAGCTTCAGCTTGGGGATCCAGCTCTTGCGCACCACGCGCCGCGCGTTGGTGCACATGTCGGCCGCGATGGCGTTCATCTCGCTCTCCTTGAAGTTGGGAGCGAAGTTCTGGCAGTAAACTGGGGGGGGGACACGTGGGGACGGGGTCAGGGGGCAGCCAGGAGCACCCCGAGTTTGGGGTTGGGTGGGAAATTGGGCAGTGCCTCAAGCCCCCTGCCCCTGTCCCCCCTGTCCCTCGCTCTCCTTGAAGTTGGGAGCAAAGTTCTGGCAATAAAATGGGGGGTGGGACAGGTGGGGACAGGGTCAGGGGGCAGCCAGGAGCACCCCGAGTTTGGGGTTGGGTGGGAAATGTGGGCAGTGCCTCCTTGGGGTCCCCCCCGTCCCTGCTCTCCTTGAAGTTGGGAGCGAAGTTCTGGCAGTAAACTGGGGGGTGGGACAGGTGGGGACGGGGTCAGGGGGGCAGCCAGGAGCACCCCGAGTTTGGTGGGGGTCCCACAGGAAGGTTTGGGTGTGAAATGTGGGTGCTGCCCCTGTGGGGGGGTCACCCTTGTGCTCCTCTGGGGTCCCCCCGTGCCCTCCCTGAGGTCAATCCTGTCCCATCTTTGAGGTCACTGCTGTCCCCCCATTCTCCCCCCACCCTGAGCCCCCCTGCCTGGTCCCTCCATCCCCCCAAGCCCCCTAACCCTAACCCTAACCCTAACCCTAACCCTAACCCCCAAGCCCCCCACTCACATTTGACAGCGTGCAGCACCCGGCTGTCCCCCCAAGCCCCCCAAGCCCCCAGACACCCCCCCGAGCCCCCCAAAGCCCCCCACTCACATTTGACAGCGTGCAGCACCCGGCTGTACTGAGCCCCCCAAGCCCCCAGACACCCCCAAGCCCCCCAAAGCCCCCCAAAGCCCCCCACTCACATTTGACAGCGTGCAGCACCGGCTGTCCAGCGGTTTCCTGCTGGGGTCGTTGGTGGACGAGCGGATTCCGGTCCCGCAGCTGTTGGCCAGCGTGTTCCTGCCGGACCCACAAAACCCAGCTTGGACCCCCAGAAATCCCCTCTGGCAGCCCGGGTGAGGGCGGGGGGCAGCCCCGGGGGTCTCACCTGTCGAAGAAGGAGGCGAGCAGGCGGCGCAGCAGCACCTTGTGCCGCGTGCCCGCGCTGACGTGGCAGTTCATCAGCTGGGCCCGCGTGATGTACACGTTGGTACCTGGGGACAGGGGCACAGGGGGGTCAGCGGGGGCCAGACTGCACGGCAAGATTTGCATATTTGCATAATTAGTATGCTATTTGCCACCTGTGTGGTGGTTGGCTTCTGTTAAGAAAAAATAGGTTATATTGTATTATATTGTATTATATTGTATTATATTGTATTATATTGTATTATATTATATTATATTATATTATGTTATGTTATATTATATTATATTACATTACATTACATTATATTATATTACATTATATTATATTATATTACATTATATTACATTACATTATATTATATTACATTACATTATATTATATTACATTATATTATATTACGTTATATTATATTTCACATTATTCACATTATATTACATTACATTATATTATAGAATGTATACGATATAATAATATAGTAATATAATATAATAAAATATTAAAATATACAATAAAAATATACAATAGAAAAACAATAATATAATAATGTGATATGATACAATATCAACCATATATAATAATATAATGTAATGTAATGTAATAAATATAATATAGTATAATATAATAAAACATAATAATATAACATCATATAACATAACATATCATAATATACATAACATAACATAACATAATATAATACAATATAACATAATTTAATTTAAATTTTATAGCAATTCAGACAGAGGGGAACTTTACAATTTATAAAAATTTCAATTATAAAATTAATATAAAACCAAAAAAAAATTTATTTTTTTCAAAATAAAAATAAACTTAAAATTTGATAATTTAAATTATCAAATTTAAATTATAAAACAAATTTTTAAATTAAAAAAAAATTAAAAAAAATAAAATAAAAATTTAATTTCTATAACTGAAATTTAAATTTTACAGCAACTCTGAAGGGGAGGAGCTTCGTATTTCCCATTCCAGCTGAGGCTCCTGCCTTCCTCCCCAGCCTCCCCACACCCCAGAGCCCTGTGGGACCCTCCCAGTCCGTCCCAGTACCAGTGACCAGCTCCAGCTTCTCGGCGGGGTCGCCCTCGTCGTAGAGCTTGGGGTGGCAGCGGTTCCCGATCTGGGTCACCAGCTCAGCCGGCAGCGACGCCAGGTCCTGGCGCAGGCGGGCGCGGGCCCGGGGCTCCGGGGGCGGCTGCTCGGGCAGGGCCTCCACCTTCTCTGCAGCTGGGGAGGTGGGGATGTGGAAATGGGGCTCTACGTGCAGTGGGGAGGGGGCTTTGGGGGTCCCTGCAGGGTTGGGGGTGTCCCTGAGGTGTCACCTTAATGGTGTCACCTTTGTGGGGGTCACACACAGGGCAGCTCCTCAGGCAGGGCCTCTGCAGCTGGGGAGGGGTGGGGAGGTGGAAATGGGGCTAATGGGGCTCTGTGTGCAGTGGGGAGGGGGCTTTGGGGGTCCCTGGCACCCCTGTGTCACCCCTGAGGTGTCACCTTTATGGGGGTCACACACAGGGGGGCTGCTCGGGCAGGGCCTCCACCTTCTCTGCAGCTGGGGAGGGGTGGGGATGTGGAAATGGGGCTAATGGGGCTCTGTGTGCAGTGGGGAGGGGGCTTTTGGGGTCCCTGGCACCCCTGAGGTGTCGCCTTTGTGGTGGGCAGGGGGGGAAATGCTTGAAAATCCTTGAAAAAAGCTTGAAAATTCTGTGGGGGGGTGACAACAGGGAGCCCAACCAGGCCACGCCCACACGCTCTAACCACGCCTCCAATGGGGCAGGGTCCCACCACAAACACACCCCCATACACCAGAGACCCCCAGGACCCTCCCCAGACCACCCCAACCCCCTCAGGACCCCCCCAAAGCCTCCCCATACCTGCAGGCCCCACGTTCATCATGCTGTACATGGTGTACATGTTACAGACCTGCCTGTGCTGCTCACACACCTGAGACCCCCAGGACCCCAAAAAACCCCCCCAATCCACTCAGGACCCTCCCCAGAGCCCCCCAATCCCCTCAGGACCCCCCCAAACCCCTCAGGACCCCCCCATACCTGCAGGCCCCACGTTCATCACGCTGTACATGGTGTACATGTTACAGATCTGCCTGTACTGCTCACACACCTGAGACCCCCAGGACCCTCCCAGAGCCCCCCAATCCCCTCAGGACCCCCCCAAACCCCCCATACCTGCAGGCCCCACGTTCATCACGCTGTACATGGTGTACATGTTACAGACCTGCCTGTGCTGCTCACACACCTGAGACCCCCAGGACCCTCCCCAGAGCCCCCCAGTCCCCTCAGGACCCCCCCAAAACCCCCCAATCCCCTCAGGACCCCCCCAAACCCCTCAGGACCCCCCATACCTGCAGGCCCCACGTTCATCACGCTGTACATGGTGTACATGTTACAGATCTGCCTGTACTGCTCACACACCTGAGACCCCCAGGACCCTCCCAGAGCCCCCCAGTCCCCTCAGGACCCCCCACAATCCCCTCAGGACCCCCCCAAACCCCTCAGGAACCCCCCATACCTGCAGGCCCCACGTTCATCATGCTGTACATGGTGTACATGTTACAGATCTGCCGGTACTGCTCGTCCGAGCCTTCCTCGCCCGCGTCCTCCTCCTCGTCCTCCTCGTTGTGGAAGGAGCCGGGGCTGTCGCTGGTGTAGGCGCTGGACGTGCCCCCGGGGCTGGTCTGGTCTGCAGCCGTGCCGGGCACCGGGGCCGGCACCGGGACAGGGGTGGTGCCACCGCCGCCTGTACCGGCACCGGCCCCGGGCGCGCTCTGGCGCGGCGCCGCCTCGGAGAACTTGGCCATTTTCCTGCTGCCGTTGTTGCCGGCGCCGGCCGAGGAGGAAGAGGAGGAGGAGGAGTCCTTGGCGGCGCCGTCCCAGAGGCGTTTGACCACGAAGGTGCACTGCACGCCGTCGGGCTCGCCCTGCTCCGTCTTGACCCGCGACACCAGGGGCAGCGCGGCCGGCCAGGCCTGCGCCGCCGAGGTCTGCGCCACCGGGCTCTGCGGCTCCGAGCCCGGCGTGTCGTCCCCGTGCAGCCCCTGCGAGTCGCAGCTCGGGGAGCTCACCTGCAACGAGGGACATTTCTCGTCACGTTGGCCGGGAAAATCGCTCCGGGGCAGGGTTTGAGTGCTGGGAGGCTCAGGGGGAAAGGAAAATATATTATATGTACAATTAGATGTAATATAGTGTGTATATGTTAATGTCGTTATATATAATGTAATATAATGTACTGTAATGTAATATAATGTAGTATAATGTAATATAATGTAACATAATATAATGTTAATAATATAACATAACATAATATAACGTAATATAATATAGTATAATGTAATATAACATAATATAACATAATATAATATAATATAATATAATAATATAATATAATATAATATAATATAATATAATATAATATAATATAATGTAATATAGTATAATATAATATAATGTGATATAATATAGTATAATGTAATATAATATAATATAATATAATATATAATATAATATAATATATATAATATAATATAAATATAATATAATATAACATATCAGCCTTTTAACAGCACAGAGTCAGATTAATAATTTCCTCCTTCCTTTATATTACACGCATATTATATATTAATATATAATATAAATATAATAATCAGCCTTCTAAGAACCTGGGAGTCAGATCCATCATTTCCTCCTTCCATTATATTACCCATACCTTATATATTATATAATATAGTATAGTATAGTATAGTATAGTATAGTATAATATAATATAATATAATGTAATAATGACATGATATAATTACGATATCATAGGGTATGATATAATATGATGTAATATAATATATATAATATCACAAAATAACAAATCAGCCTTCTAAGAACACGAGTCAGATTCATAATTTCCTCCTTCCATTACATTATATATTAATATGATATAATTAAGATATGATATAATTAAGATATGATATAATTAAGATATGATACAGTATTACATGATACAATATGATGTAATACAATATATATAATATCACAAAAATAATAAATCAGCCTTCCAACACCACAGGACTCACCTCCACCCTTCCCTCCTCTGCCCTGACCCCCCAACCCAACCCCAACCCCAGCCCCAAACCCACCTTGAGGAAGAACTCGGTGCCCTTCTCCATGATCTCCTGGATCTGCAGAAGCCCGCCGTGTACATCAGCAGGAACTGATCGCCCACGTTCATGCTCAGCCTCCGGTGTAGCAGAAGCTGAGGATCTGCTGGAAGCTCTGGGGCTGCACGGCGGCCGGCAGCTCCACCACGGCGCTCTTGGAGCTGTGGAAGAGGTCTCGGAAGTAGGAGCTGCTGGCGGCCAGCACGGCCCTGTGGGCTTTGAAGGCGTGGCCCTTGACCACCACCGAGACGTCGCAGAAGAGCCCCTGCAGGCGCTGCTCGTTCAGGCACTCCAGGATGCTGTTCCCGAAGTTGGGGATCTCCATCTGCAGCGTCTGCGCCATGGCGGGCGCCGGGCGGGGCCTGCGGGGCAAAACGGGGGCGTTGGGGGCGGCACAGGGGGCACTGGGGACAGTGGGGACAATGGGGACAGCGCAGGGGGCACTGGGGACAATGGGGAGTTGGGGGCGGTGGGGACAGCACAAGGGGCACTGGGGACACTGGGGACAATGGGGGGAGTTGGGGACAATGGGGACACTGGGGACAATGGGGGACAATGGGGGCGTTGGGGGCAGTGGGGACAGCACAGGGGGCACTGAGGACAGTGGGGACAATGGGGACAGCGCAGGGGGCACTGAGGACAGTGGGGACAATGGGGGGACAATGGGGGCGTTGGGGGCGGTGGGGACAGCGCAAGGGGCACTGGGGACACTGGGGACAATGGGGACAGCACAGGGGGCACTGGGACACTGGGGACAATGGGGGAGTTGGGGGCGGTGGGGACAGCGCAGGGGACACTGGGGGCAGTGGGGACAATGGGGGGAGTTGGGGGCAGTGGGGACAATGGGGGAGTTGGGGACAGCAGGGACAGCACGGGGGTGTTGGGGTCTTGGGGACACTGGGGACAATGAGGGGACAATGGGGGGATTTGGGGCAGTGGGGACAGCACCTGGGGACACTGGGGACAGTGGGGACAATGGGGGAGTTGGGGATGGCAGGGACAGCATAGGGGTGTTGGGACATTGGGGGACAACAGGGGTGTGGGGGACATTGAGGGGTGTTGGGGACAGCGGGGGGCAACAGGGGGCATTGGGGGGCAATGGGAGTGTTGGGGACATTGGGGACGTTGGGTTGTTGGGGATATTGAGGGGCATTGGGGACAGAGGGGACAGTGGGGACAGCAGAGGGAGTTGGGGACAACAGGGACAGTGGGGGTGTTGGGGTCAATGGGGACAGGGAATGGGGTGGACATGGGGGGACAGGGGACATTGGGGTTTGGGGACAGGGGCACAGGACGTGGGGGACACGTGGGGACAGGGGACAGGGACACGGGCAGGGACAGAGGGGGCACAGAGGAGAGAGCCAGGGGTCCCACAAAGCCCCCAACCCCTCTCACCCCAAATCCCCCCCAGGCTCGGGGGTCCCCGCCAAGGCCGGGGGGGCTCTGAGGGAATTGGGGGGGACAGGGCAGGGCGGGGACCCCCCCAGGGACCCGCAGGGTTTGGGGGAGACACCCCCAAATTGGGGGGGAAAGGAGACCCCCGAGTCTGACCTGGGGGCTGGGGGAGACCCCAGAGGGGAAATAGGGGGGAGGGTTCCCCAATTTTGGGAGGGGGGGGTGAATCCCCAGCTGGGGGAGGGGAGGAGCAGAGGGACCCCAAAACACGGGGGTGGGGGGGGGGCACCCAAAGGGACCCCCCTCCCTGGGCTGGGGACAGAGGAGCCCCCCGTGCCCAGCAGGGGAGGGGACGGGACCCCCGAACCCTCCGAGGTGACACCGGGGGGACCCCAAATTTTGGGGGGGGTCCCCAAAACCCCCCAACCAATGGGAGGGGGGGGGGAACCGCAATCCCCCACAGCGGGGGGGTACGGACAGAGCCCCCCCCATTCCCGGCAGCAGCAGCGGCGTCACCCGGGGGAACCGAGGGATCCCCAGCGCGGGGGGGGCGGGAGGCGCCGCAGGCCCGGGGAACGGGCGCCGGCGGTTGGGGGGTTACCGGGCCCGGTGCGGGAGGGAGCGGAGCACCGGGGAGCCGCTGCAAGGGGCAGGGCGCGGGTTCGGGGCGGGGCAGGGGGGTCCGTGCCGTACCGGGGGCCGGGGACGCTGCGCTGGGGGCCGCGGCCGCTGCCGGAGCCGCTCCCGGGGCCGCCGCGCTCAGCGGCCATTCATTGTGCGGCAGGCGCGACCGGCCGAGCGCCGAGCGCGCCGCCCGCGCCTGCGCGACCAGCCGAGCGCCGAATCATCCACCCGCGCCGCCCGGTGACCACGCGGAGTTTTAAGGGTGGGAGAGGCGGAAAACGCGCGGGGAACGGCGGGGAACGCGTGGGGAGCGCGAAGGAAAGCGCGGGGTGGCTGGCGCACCGTGTCCCGCGGGCGGGGTGCGGCGGGATCGGTTCCTCCCGGCGCCGCCGGCGGGCAATGCCGCGGGATGGCGTTTGGGAGAGGCAGGCGGAGGTTTTGTAACCCTGCGCGGCCGCCGTGGTCACGTGAGCGGCGCAAGATGGCGGCGCCCATGTGAGGGGAATGCGCGGGGCGGCGCGCGCGGGTGAGCGGGGGGGGGACACGGAGGGAACAAGGAGAGCCCGGAGGGCACGGGGGGGACACACCGGGGGTTTAACCCCCCCCCGGGCCCTGCCACGTGCTGGGGAGGGGGCGGCGTGGGGGGGGCGGCGGGGGGCTCGGTGCGACCCCCGGTCCCGGTTTTTGTGGGGGGGGGGGGGGGGGAGTCTCTCCTTTCTCACGGGGCTTTTGTGTCCTCCCCGCTCTCCCATTCCCCGCCTCTTCCTCCCCTTTTCCGGGGGGGTCTCCTCCCCTTTTCCCGCCCTCCGGGGCCGAGCCCAAATTCCGCCGTTTTTTCCCCCAAAACCGCTCCGGTGCTTCCGTGACCCCCCCCGGCACAGCCGCCGCACTCAGGACCCTCTGCAGAGCCCCCCCGGTGCCTCCCGCCATGGACGGAGCCGCCTCCCCCAACGGCGTGGCGACCCCCGAGGGGCCGGGGGCGACCCCCGAGGGGCCGGGGGCGACCCCGAGGGCTCGGCCGGACCCCCCAGAGCGAGGGGAGCCCCCCCGGTACCGGCGAGACGCTGATCACCGAGGGCCGCGCCACCATCGTCTTCCCCAGCGCCAACGAGGTTTTCTACAACCCGTGCAGGGCTTCAACCGCGACCTGACGTGAGCCGGGGGCGTCCTTGAGGGTCTTGGGGCGCTTTGGAGGAATTGAGGGGGGGCTTGGGGGGCTCTGGGAAGGTTCTGGAGGGCCTTGAGGGGGTCCTGGGGGGCTCTGGGAGGGTTTGGGGGGTTCTGGGGAGGGTCCTGGGGGGCTCTCAGGGGGCTTGGGGGGGCCTTTAGGGTATCTGGAGGGTCCTGAGGGGGTCCTGGGGGGGCTCTCGGGGGGCTTGGGGGGGGGTCTCTGGAGGGTCCTGGGGGGATTTTGGGGTGATCCTGAGGGGGTTTTGGGTCCTGGGCTGCCCTGGGTGGGTTTTGGGGTGACCTTGGGGGGATTTTGGGTGATCCTAAGGGGTTTTGGGGTCCTGGGCTGCCCCGGGGGGGTTTTGGTGTCTCTGCCCCCCCTCAGGGGGTCCCTGACCCCCCCTTTTCCCCCCCCAGCTGCGCTGTCCTGACGGAATTCGCTCGGCTCTGGCTGCGCCCCAAAGGAATTCGGGGTACGGCGCCTTTGGGGAAGGGGAGGGGTCCCTGTCCCCCCTTTTGGGGGTCCCCTCACCCCCTCCTCTCTTTCCCAGTCGTTCTTCCTGGCGAGGAGGAGCCGGGGGGGAGCCCCCAGAGCCCCCCCGAGGCCGGGGACCCCCCGGGAGCCCCCGAGACCCCGCGGACGGCGCGGCCGGGAGAGCCCTGCGAGGTGGGGAGGGGTCCTGGGGAGGGGTCCTGGGGGGGGTCTTGGGTATCCCCTGACCCCATCCTGTGTCCCCAGGGGTCCCCTGAGCCCCCCCTGTGCCCTCAAGGGGGGGTTTGGGGGTCCCTGTGCTCCCCCAGGAGGTTCCTGAGCCCCCCCTGAGCCCTCCTGTGCCCCTGGGGGAGTTTTGGGGGGTCCCAGGCCACCCTGTGCCTCTGGAGGGGGGGGGTCTCAGGCCCATCTGACCCCCCCATGTACCCCCCCAGGGGGTTCCTGAGCCCCCCATAACCCTCGGGGAGATTTTGGGGATTCCTGGGCACCCCCAGGGAGATTTTGGGGTGTCCCTGACTCCCCTCAGGGTGATTTTTGGGGTTCTCTGACTCCCCTCAGGGTGATTTTTGGGGTTCCCTGTGTGCCCCAGGGGAATTTTTGGTGTTCCTGGGCCCGCCTTGTGCCTCCCCAGGGGGTTCCTGGGCCCCCCCCGGCCACCCCCAGGGAGGTTTTTGGGGTTTCCTGACCCTCCCAAAGTGATTTTTGGGGTTCATTTCCCCCTCCCCAGGGTGGGCTCCGTGTGCTGGAGGCCGTGGCAGCCTCGGGGCTCTGCTCTGTGTGCTTCACCCGGGAGGGATTTTGGGGTTCCCTGACCCTCCCAGGATGATTTTTGGGGTTCCCTGACCCTCCCAGCAGGGATTTTGGGGTTCCAGGATGATTTTTGGGGTTCATTTTTCCCCCTCCCCAGGGTGGTCTCCGTGTGCTGGAGGCCCTGGCAGCCTCGGGGCTCCGCTCCGTGCGCTTTGCCCGGGAGGGATTTTGGGGTTTTCTGACCATCCCAGCAGGGATTTTGGGGTTCCAGGATGATTTTTGGGGTTCATTTTTCCCCGTCCCCAGGGTGGGCTCCGTGTGCTGGAGGCCCTGGCAGCCTCGGGGCTCCGCTCCGTGCGCTTTGCCCGGGAGGTTCCGGGGCTCGGGGCCATCGTGGCCAGCGACTGCTCCCCCCGGGCCACCGAGCTGATGGCGCGGAACGTGGCCAGGAACGGCGTGGAGGGGCTGGTGACACCACAGCTGGCTGATGCCAGGTGAGCCTGAACCCCAAAATCCCATTGGGGTTTGTGCCAGGTGAGCCTGAACCCCAAAATCCCATTGGGGTTGTGCCAGGTGAGCCCAAATCCCCAAAATCCCATTGGGGTTGTGCCAGGTGAGCCCAAAACCCCAAAATCCCATTGGGGTTGTGCCAGGTGAGCCCAAAACCCCAAATCCCCAAAATCCCATTGGGGTCATGGCAGGGCACCCCAAATCCCCAAAATCCCATTGGGGTCATGGCAGGGGACCCCAAATCCCAATGGGGATTGTGCCAGGTGAGCCTGAACCCCCAAATCCCCAAAATCCCATTGGGGTTGTGCCAGATGAGCCTGAACCCCAAAATCCCATTGGGGTTGTGCCAGGTGAGCCCAAATCGCATTGGGATCATGGCAGGTGACCCCAAACCCCAATAGAAATCACACCAGGTGACCCCAAACCCCCATTGGGAATTGTTCCAGGTGACCCCAAACCCCCATTGGAACGGCACCAGGTGACCCCCAACCCCAATAAGGATTGTGCCAGGTGACCCCAAACTCACAAATCCCACTGGGGCCATGCCAGGTGACCCCAAATTCCAATTAGGATCAAACCAGGTGACCCCAAACCCCACTGGGAACGGGGCCAGCCCCCCGACACTTCCTCAAGCATGGCTGGGAGGTGTCCCCAGAGTGTCCCCATGAGCACCCCCCTGCCCCACTTTGGGCTCTCTGGGGGGAGCCCCCAGACCCTTTTCCCCCTCAGAATTTACCCCAATATCCCCACAAGGTGCCAGGAGCCGCCCTGGCCCCCAAGCTGTGACCACACTGAGGGGGGGTCCCAACCCCTGTGGGTGTCCCCTGAGGGTGCTGAGGGTTTTGGGGGGCTCTTTGGGGACCCCCAGGATGCTGATGTACCAAAGCAAAGCCCAGCGCCAGCCCTTCGACGTCATCGACCTGGACCCCTACGGGAGCCCCGCGCCCTTCCTGGACGCGGCCGTGCAGGCCGTCAGCGAGGGGGGTGAGTGGGGGCACCCCAAAACCCTCTGGGGACACCCAGACACCTTTGGGGACACCCAGATACCTTCAGGGACACCCAAATCCCCTTAGGGACACCCAGATCCCCTTAGGGATACCCAAATCCCTTTGGGGACAACCAAACTCCTTTGGGGACACCCAAACACCTTCAGGGACACCCAAACCCCTTCAAGGACACCCAAACACCTTTAGGAACAACCGAACCCCTTCAGGGACACCCAAACCCCTTCAGGGACCCCCAAACACCTTTAGGGACACCCAAACACCTGCAGGGACACCCACACACCTTTAAGGACACCAAAAGCCCCTTAGGGATACCCAGATCCCCTTAGGGACACCCAAATCCCTTCAGGGACCCCCAAACTCCTTCAGGGACACCCAAACCCTTTTGGGGACACCCAAACTCCTTCAGGGACACCCAAACACCTTCAGGGACACCCAAACCTCTTCAGGGACACCCAAACCCTTTTGGGGACACCCAAACCCCTTCAGGGAGCCCGAAACTCCTTTGGGGACACCCAAACCCCTTGGGGGACCCCCAAACATCTTTAGAGAGCTCCCAAACCCCTTCAGGGACCCTCAAACCCCTTCAGGGACACCCAAATCCCCTTAGGGACACCCAAAACTCCCTTTGGGACCCCAAACCCCTTTAGGGACACCCAAAACCACCTCAGGGACCCCCAAACCCCTTGGGGACACCCAAAACCACCTCAGGGAGCCCAAACCCCTTTAGGGACACCCAAAACCCACTTGGGGAGCCCCTAAACACCTTCAGGGACCCCAAACCCCTTTAGGGACCCCCAAAACTCCCTTTGGGACCCCAAACCCCTTTAGGAACACCCAAAACCACCTCGGGGAGCCCCTAAACACCTTCAGGGACCCCAAACCCCTTCAGGGACCCCCCCTGCACCCCGACTTTGCAGGTCTGCTGTGCGTCACCTGCACGGACATGGCGGTGCTGGCCGGCAACAGCGCCGAGACCTGCTACAGCAAATACGGCGCCGTGTCCCTCAAGGGCAAGTTCTGCCACGAGATGGTTGGTGCTGGGGGGTGGCCAGGGGGAGGAGGGGGCTTCAGGGGGTGGCACACGTGTCCCTTCGTGTCCCTTTTGTCCCCTGGCAGGCGCTGAGGATCGTCCTGCACAGCCTGGACCTGCGCGCCAACTGCTACCAGCGCTTCGTGGCGCCGCTGCTGTCGGTCAGCGCCGATTTCTACGTGCGCGTCTTCGTCAGGGTCTTCACGGGCCAGGCCAAGGTCAAGGCCTCGGCCAGGTGAGTTTGGGGAGGGGTTTTGGGGGGTCTTTTTGTGCCCCCAAACTCGCCCTGATCCGGGGTTTTTCCCCCCAGCAAGCAGGCGCTGGTGTTTCACTGCACGGGGTGCGGCTCGCACCACCTGCAGCGCCTGGGCAGGGCCAGCAGCCACGGCAGCAGGTACAGACCCCACATCCCTCCCCACATCCCTCCCCATAGAGGTTTTGGGGTTCAAGACCCTTCAGGGGGTCCCCACGATTTGTGTTTTGTGGTTTTTGGGGGGGGTTTTAACCACTTTTCCCCGCCTTAGCTTCAAGTACAGCCCGGCCACGGGACCGCCCGTGGGTCCCACCTGCGAGTTCTGCCAGCAGCGCCACCAGGTGCGTGCAGCCCCCTCCCCAAAAAAAACCCCCAAAAAAGGCCCTGAACCCCCTTTTTTCCCTCCTAAAGGTGGGGGGCCCTGTGTGGGCTGAGCCCCTGCACGACCCCAGCTTTGTGGAGGGGCTGCTGGCGGCCCTGGAGAGGAGCCCCGGGCGCTTCCAGACGGAGCCGCGCATGCGGGGGATGCTGAGCGTCATCGCCGAGGTGACGCCAAAAGGGGGCGGCCCTGGGGGGGCACAGGGGACGCCCCTCGATGGGGACAGCCCTGGGGGGGCGCAGGGGACGCCCCTCGATGGGGACACCCCGGTTTTGGGGCTGGTTGTGATGCTGGGGGTGTTGGTGGGGCAGGAGCTGAGCGATGTCCCCCTGTACTACACCCTGGACGGGCTGAGCAGCACCGTCCGCAGCAACACGCCGGCGCTGCTGCAGCTCAGGTGGGCACCCAAACCCCCTCGGGGAGCCCCCAGATCCCTGCAGGGACCCCAAAACCCCTCGGGGATCCCCCAAATCTCTGCAGGGATCCCAAAACCCCTTGGGGATCCCCCCAAATCCTGCAGGGATCCCAAAACCCCTTGGGGATCCCCCAAATCCCTGCAGGGACCCCAAACCCCCTTGAGGAACCCCCAAATCCCTGCAGGGATCCCAAAACCCCTCGGGGATCCCCCAAATCCCTGCAGGGATCCCAAAACCCCCTCATAGAAACCCCCCCAAACCCCCTCAGGGAGCCCAAATCCCTTCTGGGACACCCAAAACCCCCCCGGGAGCCCAAACCCCCCTCGGGAGCCCAAATCCCTTCAGGGACACCCAAAACCCCTCGGGGAGCCCTGAACCCTTTAGGGATCCCAAAACCCCCTCGGGAGCCCAAACCCCCTCAGGGAGCCCAAATCCTTCATGGAACCCTCCCAAACCCCTCAGGGAGCCCAGATCCCTTTAGGAACACCCAAAACCCCCTCGGGAGCCCAAATCCCTTTAGGGACATCCAAAACCCCCTTGGGGATCCCCCAATCCCCATCCTAGCCCCCCCAATCCCCATCCCTGGCCCCCTCAAACCCCTCGGGTTCCCCCAAACCCCATCTTGCCCCCCCCAAACCCCATCCTGGCCCCCCCAAACCCATCTCAGCCCCCCAAATCCCATCCCAGCCCCACCAAACCCCTCAGGGATCCCCCAATCCCCATCCTGGCCCCCCAAACCCCATCCTAGCCCCCCAAAACCTCCTCAGACTCCCCTCAAACCCCATTCTGTCCCCCCCAATCCCCGCCCTGGCCCCCAGGTCGGCCCTGCTGCACGCGGGGTTCCGCGTCTCGCTGTCCCACGCCTGCCGCAACGCCGTCAAGACGGACGCGCCGCCGGCCGTGCTCTGGGACATCATGCGCTGCTGGGTCAGTGAGGAGGGGCTCTGGGACCCCTCCCCACGCTCGGGAGAGGGGGGGGCTGAATCCCCTTTTTCCCACCCCCTTTTTCCCCAATTTTCCCCCATTTTTTCCCATTTTTCCCAGGCCAAGCTGCACCCGGTGAAGCTGGAGCGGCTCCCGGACTCCAGCCCGGCCGCCCGGATCCTCTCGGTGGAGCCCACGTAGGACCCCCGGGGTGGGGTTTGGGGGCGACCCCCAGACCCATTTTGGGAGACCCCAGACCCCCCCAAAGCCCCTGACCCCCTCCTTTACCCCCCTTTCCCAGGCTCCAGGCTTCCTTTGCCCTCCACGAGGACGCCAACCCAGCTCCCGCAGGCGCGGCTCAAGAGGTTCCCCGAGAACCCCGAAGCTTTTTGGGGTCCCAAGGCCAGGGCCAAGCCCGGTGAGGCCTGGGGGGGGCTCAGTTTGGGGGTTCAGGCGCCCCCCACCCTTTTTAAGGGGGACATTCCCCCTTTTTTCACTCGGGGTGGGGCAGAAACTTCCTAAAAAGAGCTCGGGGTTCATCCTTTCCCCTTGTGCTTTTTTTTGGGGGGGGTCCCTCACCTTCTCCCCTTTTTGGGAGGGTCCCCTCACCCTCTGCCCTATTTTGGGGTGGGGTCTCCACCTCATTCCCATCTCTCTTTCCAGGCTTTCCAGGGGGGGCATCGCCCCCTCCCTGCAGGAGAAGAGGGAGAGGCTCCAGAACAAGAGGAGGCAGCGCCGGGACGGGGCCGGGCTGAAACAATTCCCCTGCAAACGCTTCAAGGAGGTGGGGAGGGGTCCCCAAAATATGGGGAAGGGGTCCCCAAAATATGGGGGGGGATCCCTCCAAAATATGGGAATAGAGGGCGGGGGGGGTTTGCAGGAAATAAAGGGAGAAATAAAACGGGGAATAAATAAAATGGGGAATAAAAGTGGGGGTGGGAATATGGGGAGGGGGTCTGGGAATTTTGGGGGAAAATTTTGGGGGGAATTTGAGGAGGGGTCTGTGAATGCGGGGGGGGGGGTTTGCAGGAAATAAAGGGAGAAATAAAATGGGGAATAAATAAAATGGGGAATAAATAAAATGGGAAATAAATAAAATTGGGGGTGGGAATATGGGGAGGGGGGGGTCTGGGAATTTTGGGGGGAAATTTTGGGGGGAATTTGAGGAGGGGTCTGTGAATGCGGGGGGGGGGGGGTTTGCAGGAAATAAAGGGAGAAATAAAACGGGGAATAAATAAAATGGGGAATAAATAAAATGGGGAATATAAGTGGGGGTGGGAATATGGGGAGGGGGGTCTGGGAATTTTGGGGGGAAATTTTGGGGGGAATTTGAGGAGGGGTCTGTGAATGCAGGGGGGGGGGTTTGCAGGAAATAAAATGGGGAATAAATAAAATGGGGAATAAATAAAATGGGGAATAAAATTGGGGGTGGGAATATGGGGAGGCGGTCTGGGAATTTTGGGGGGAATTTGAGGAGGGGTCTGTGAATAATGAGGGGGGGGTCCAGGAATGACGGGGGGGGTTTGCAGGAAATAAAGGGAGAAATAAAACGGGGAATAAATAAAATGGGGAATAAATAAAATGGGGAATAAATAAAATGGGGAATAAAAACAGGGGGTGGGAATATGGGGAGGGGGGTCTGGGAATTTTGGGGGCAAATTTTGGGGGGAATTTGAGGAGGGGTCTGTGAATGCAGAGGGGGGGTCCTGAACACAAAGAGGGGGGGGTTGGGGCAGGTTTAACCCCCCCTCCCCATTTTTGCCCCCTCCCCACAGGGCACCTGTCCCCAAGGCGAGCAGTGCTGTTACTCCCACCACGAGCCCCCTCCCCATTAAAACAAATTTTTTTACCCAAACTCGTGGGGTTTTGAAATTCGCTTTTTTTTGGGGGGTTTTTTTTGAGTTTTTTGGGGTGGGGGGCGTCTCTCAGGGCCCCTCCCCAAGCCCCCGGTACCGCACAGAGGCCAGGAAGGTCCTGATCTCCATCGGCTGCAGCCGCACGCGCCGAGGGTCCAGCCTGGCTCTGGGGGTACCTGGGGGGGGCGTCAGGGGGGTGAGACCCCCGGGACCCTCCCCAAAATCCCCCCCCAAAGACCCCCCCCCAATACCTGTGGGGCTGTTCCAGAGCAGGCGGGACAGGCTGGGCAGGGGCACGTCCCCCCCCAGGGCCATCTCCTGCACCGAGGTGACGGTGAAGGCCGAGAAAAGGGTCTGGGGGAGGTGGGGGGGGGGGTGAGACCCCTCCTCAAATACACCAGAGACCCCAGAGCTCCCCCAGGGACCCCAGAGCCCAGCCCAGGATGGGGGGAGAGGGCAGAGACCCCTCCTCAAATACCCCAGAGACCCCAGAGTTCCCCCCAGAGACCAGCCTGGACTGGGGGGGGGTGTGTGAGACCCCTCCCCAAATACCCCAGAGACCAGCCCAAGGTGGGGGGGAGAAGGCAGAGACCCCTCCCCAAATACCCCAGAGACCAGCCTGGACTGGGGGGGGTGTGTGAGACCCCTCCCCAAATACCCCAGAGACCCCAAAGACCAGCCCAGGGTAGGGGGAAAGGGCAGAGACCCCTCCCCAAATACCCCAGAGCTCCCCACAATGACCAGCTTGGACTGGGGGGGGGGGGGTGTGTGAGACCCCTCCTCAAATACCCCAGAGCCCAGCCTGGGGTGGGGGCAGAGGGCAGAGACCCCTCCCCAAATACCCCAGAGCTCCCCCCAAAGACCAGGCCAGGGTGGGGGGGATGTTGAGACCCCTCCCCAAATACCCCATCCCAGGGGGCTGCAGGAGGGAGGGACCACCTGGAGCAGCCTCAGGACCCCCAGAACCCCTCACCTGGCACAGGTGACCCCAGAACCCCTCACCTGGCACAGGTGACCCCACAAGCTCAGCCCCCCCCAGCCCCCATACCCAGGTGTGCCCCTGTCCCCAGGTGTGCCCCTGTCCCCAGCTGTGCCCCATTCCCCAGGTGTGCCCCATACCCAGGTGTGCCCCATGCCCAGGTGTGCCCCATTCCCAGCTGTGCCCCATGCCCAGGTGTGCCCCATTCCCAGGTGTGCCCCATACCCAGGTGTGCCCCCCATGCCCAGCTGTGCCCCTGTCCCCAGGTGTGCCCCTGTCCCCAGGTGTGCCCCATTCCCAGCTGTGCCCCATGCCCAGGTGTGCCCCTGTCCCCAGGTGTTCCCCATGCCCAGGTGTGCCCCATCCCCAGGTGTGCCCCTGTCCCCAGGTGTGCCCCTGTCCCCAGCTGTGCCCCATGCCCAGGTGTGCCCCATCCCCAGGTGTGCCCCTGTCCCCAGGTGTGCCCCATTCCCCAGGTGTGCCCCATACCCAGGTGTGCCCCATGCCCAGGTGTGCCCCCGTCCCCAGGTGTGCCCCATGCCCAGGTGTGCCCCTGTCCCCAGCTGTGCCCCATGCCCAGCTGTGCCCCTGTCCCCAGCTGTGCCCCTGTCCCCAGCTGTGCCCCATGCCCAGCTGTGCCCCTGTCCCCAGCTGTGCCCCTGTCCCCAGCTGTGCCCCATGCCCAGGTGTGCCCCATGCCCAGGTGTGCCCCATGCCCAGGTGTGCCCCTGTCCCCAGGTGTGCCCCATCCCCAGGTGTGCCCCCATCCCCAGCTGTGCCCCATGCCCAGGTGTGCCCCATCCCCAGGTACCGTCAGGTCCACGGTGGCGGGCCGGGAGCCGTTCTGGCTCTCCCCCACCTGGTACAGGTGCTCCAGGCGCAGCAGGACGGCCCCGGCCCCGCGCGGCTCCAGCGACAGCAGGTGAACGTTGGGGGGCAGCGCCCGGCGCAGCCCCGACACCTGCGGGGACAGGTGAGGGTGAGGGGAGCCTGCCCTGCTCACCTGGTGCAGGTGAGAGTGAGGGGGAACCTGCCCTGCCCACCTGGTGCAGGTGAGGGTGAGAGGGGAGCCTGCCCTGCCCACCTGGTGCAGGTGAGGGTGAGAGGGGAGCCTGCCCTGCCCACCTGGTGCAGGTGAGGGTGAGGGGGAGCTGCCCTGCTCACCTGGTACAGGTGAGGGGGAACCTGCCCTGCTCACCTGGTACAGGTGAGAGTGAGGGGGACCTGCCCTGCCCACCTGGTGCAGGTGAGAGTGAGGGAGAACCTGCCCTGCTCACCTGGTACAGGTGAGAGTGAGGGGGACCTGCCCTGCTCACCTGGTGCAGGTGAGGGTGAGGGAGAACCTGCCCTGCTCACCTGGTGCAGGTGACCCCAGAACCTCTCACCTGTCACAGGTGACCCCATAATCCCTCACCTGGTGCAGGTGAGAGTGAGGGGGGACCTGCCCTGCTCACCTGTCACAGGTGACCCCACACCCACCCCTCTCACCTGTCCCAGGTGACCCCAGAACCCCTCACCTGTCCCAGATGACCCCCCCAGCTGAGCCTCTCCCTCCTCACCTGTCACAGGTAACCCACACCCCAATTCCCAGGTGTGACCCCTCCATTCCCAGGTGTGACCCAAGTCCCAGGTGTGACCCCATTCCCCACATCCCCATTCCCAGGTATGATCCCCCCATTCCCAGGTGTGACCCCATTCCCAGGTGTGACCCCATTCCCAGGTGTGACCCCATTCCCCACACCCCCATTCCCAGGTGTGACCCCCATTCCCCACACCCCCATTCCCAGGTATGATCCCCCATTCCAGGTGTGTCCCCATTCCCATGTGTGTCCCCATTCCCAGGTATGACCCCCCAATTCCCAGGTGTGACCCCATTCCCCACACCCCCATTCCCAGGTGTGTCCCCCATTCCCCCCCACGCTCACCTGTCTCAGGTGAGGCCCCGTGCCCGGTGCCAGCACCAGGGTGGGCGGCGTCGCCATCTCCTGTGCCCGCGGCCGGTGCTGCTCAGGTGCGTCCCCCACCGTGTCCAGCAGCACCAGGTGCCGCCCCCGCACCACCAGGCCCCGCCCATCCACACCTGGCTCGTCCAGCGCCTCCCCCAGGCCGCGGTTGTCGTCGTGGAGCAGCCGCCGGTGCACCTGGAGGAGGGGAGCAGGTGATGGCACAGGTGTGCCCAGAGCGTGCCCAGGTGAGTGCCCAGAGTGTGCCCACCCCTGCCCAGGTGTGCCCAGGTGTGCCCAGAGTGTGCCCACCCCTACCCAGGTGTGCCCTGTCCAGCCCTAAGTGTACCCACCCCTGCCCAGGTGTGCCCAGGTGAGTTCCCAGGTGTGCTCAGGTGTGCACAGAGTGTGCCCACCCCTGCCCAGGTGTGCCCAGGTGAGTTCCCAGGTGTGCTCAGGTGTGCACAGAGTGTGCCCACACCTACCCAGGTGTGCCCAGGTGAGTTCCCAGGTGTGCTCAGGTGTGCACAGAGTGTGCCCACGCCTACCCAGGTGTGCCCAGGTGTGCTCAGGTATGCCCAGAGTGTACCCACCCCTGCCCAGGTGTGCCCAGGTGAGTTCCCAGGGGTGCCCACCCCTACCCAGGTGAGTACCCAGGTGTGCCCAGGTGAGTTCCCAGGTGTGCCAGGTGTGCCCACCCCTACCCAGGTGAGTTCCCAGGTGTGCCCACCCCTGCCCAGGTGTGCCCAGGTGAGCTCACCATGAGCTCCAGGGAGCCGTCCTGGAGGCTGCTGCCGCCCTGGGACCGATCCGTCAGCACCGTCAGCTGCACCTTCTGGTCCTGCGCAGGTGGCACAGGTGTGAGGAGGGCGGGGCGGGGCTCGCGTGTGCCACGCCCACCTCCAGCTGTGCCCAGGTGTGCCCAGGTGTGCACCTTGATGAAGATCCGGGTGGTCACAGGGTAGTAATTCCCAGCCACGGGCTCAGTCTGGGTCAGGTTCCAGGTGGGCCGGAAGTCACGCCTGGGGGGGGGGGGCAGGAGGGGTCACCTGGGAGGGTCACCTGAGCCCCTTGGGGTGACACCTGAGCCCCTTGGGGGTGGTCCTGGGGGTCACCTGTTCCCCTGGGGGGTGACCCGCGCCCCTCACCTGCGCTCCAGCACCTGGCGCCCGTTGGAGTCGGTGTAGAAGCGCCCGGCCGTGCGCAGCGGGGTCTCGAACCTGCTGATCACCTCCTTGCCCAGGCCATCCCTGGTGTGGGGAGAGCACAGGTGTGTCACCCCCCCACAGGACAGGTGTGTGGGGGGCGGTCCCCAGACCCCTCCCCACGCTCACCCCACGGGGATGGGCCCCACTGTCCACTCCAGCTCCAGGTAAGGCTGCCCCGGGCGCAGCCGCAGCACCTGCGAGCACCACTCCGAGAAGTTCTGCTGCAATTCCTGCACCAGCGCCGTCTGTGGGGCACAGGGAAACGCTCAGTGACACCTGCAGACCCCTCCCCAAATCCCGGGGACGCCCCAGGGACCCCCGCCCACCTTGAGCAGGTGCGTGGCCGCGCGTTTGGCCACGGGGACGGGCGTGGGGGCGCCGGGCCGGAAGATGTAAGCACCTGAGGCCTGGGGGCTGAGCGCATCCCCGGCGCTGGCGTTGTACCTGAGGGGTCAGGAGGGGTCAGGAGGGGTCAGGAGGGGTCAGGAGGGGTCAGGGGGGGTCAGGGGGATCCTCCCTCCCCACCTGGGACCCCTCCCCAAAATCCAAACCCGCCCAGACTCACCAGTAGAAGCTCTGGAAGACAGGCAGGGAGATGCCCTTGGGCAGGTTCTGGATCTCCAGCAGGTGCCCCGTGATGGGGTCAAAACGGACACGCAGGTGCTGGACAAGAGGGGGGGACACACACAGGTAGGTGACCCCCTCCCCACCTGCCCAGGTCACCCAGTGACCCCTTAACTGGTTTAACTGGGAGCTGGGGGGCTCAGCCACCCCCCCCAAATCCACCATGTCCCCTCCATGTCCCCTCCTCACCTCGTTCTCGATCTGTGGTTCTGGGTCACCTGAGGGCCACCTGGGCGTGTCCCAGGGGGTCCCCAAGGGCCCCCTGGGCGTGTCCCAGGTGTTGCCCGGGCTCAGCTGCTTCACGTCAAAGGTGCTGAAGCCCAAAGGGGGGGCCCAGGCCTGGAACAGGAGCTCCCCGGGGGCCCCCCCGGCGCCGCCCCGGAGCCGCCGGGTGACACCGGACACCGGGACCACCTGGGCAGGGGGCACAGGGACGGGTCAGGGGTCACAGGGACAGGTCAGGGGGCACAGGGACAGGTCAGGGGGCACAGCAGGGGTGCTTTGAGGGGTACAGGTGTGCGGGGGGCTCACCTGGCTGGCCACGGGCCGGCCCTGGGGGTCGGTGACAGCGTAGGAGGTGGCCCTGACCGGCAGCCGCACGGGCCAGGTGACATCCCAGGCCAGGGGGTTGTAGAGGATCACGGTGAACTGGGGAGGGGTCACACGGTGTGGGGAGGGGGTGTCAGCGCCTGGAGACCCCCGGAACAGCCCCACAATCCCCTCCCAGAGGCGCTCACGTGGGCGGTGGCCTCGCTGAGGGGGCACACGCTGATGTTGAGGGCGTTGCAGAACACCAGGGGCTCCTTGGTGCCTCCCAGCAGGGACAGGGCGTTGGCCACCAGCACCTGTCAGGGGTGGCCAGAATGTGGGGAGGGGTCTCTGGGACCTGTCCATGTCCCCCCAAAGCCCAGCTGGAGCCCCGGGCAGGTGTGGGGCTCACCTGGCAGCTGTCCCAGCCCTTGGCCAGCTGCCGGGCGTAGTCATCGGCCACGTGCTGCCTCTCAGTGCCGGCCACGGCGTCGTGGTGCTGGGCCACAGCCACGGCCTCACCTTGAACAGGTGAAAAAGGGGTGTTAGAGGGGTCAGGGGGGTGTTATGGGGGTCCCCAGGTCCCCTCCAGGTGTCCCCAGGTACTCACGGAGCACCGAGCTGTCCCCAGGCCCGTAGGGACCGTCCCGCGCTGAGGGCCCTGCCAGGGTTTCCAGCTGGCTGCAGACCTGGGGGAGTGGAATTGGCGCTCGAGGGGGGTCCCCAAGACCCGCAGGGGTCCCCCAGGTGTGTCCCCACCTGCAGGGGTCCCCCAGGTGTGCCCCCCACCTGCAGGAAGCCGCTGCTGAGGCGCTCGTAGCCCTTGAAGGCCGGGCGGCTGCTGAAGTAGCCGGTCCAGAACTGGTGGGGTCCATCCGAGTAAGGGAAGAAATCGTCCGTCTTGAGGGGCCTGGGGGGGACACAGCCCGGCTGTCTGTCTGTCTGTCTGTCCGTCCGGGCCCCTCCCCTGCCCCTCGGCCCCGCCCTCACCAGGTGAGGTTGGCGCGGTGCAGCTCCCGCAGGTAACAGGAGGGGGTGGAGTACAGGGCGTGGACGCGGCTGCCGTTGGCTTGCTGGGGACACAGGGACATCAGGGAGGGGTTTGGGGACACCAGGAAGGGTTTGGGGACACCAGGAAGGGTTTGGGGACACCACAGGGGGGTCTGGGGACAGCCCCTCACCCGGGCGTTGGCGTGGGCAATGAGCTTGTCCAGGTTCTTGAACCACAGGTGGGCGTTCTCGTAGTGGAAGTCGGAGCCCATGGTCATGATGATGTGGTTGGTGCGGTACTGCTGGGCCTGGGGAGGGGGACACGGCTTGGGACCCCCACCCCAAGGGGACAGGGAGACCCAAAAAATCCATCCCAGGGGGACAGGGACATGTGGGACACCCAGGGATCCCATCCTGGGGGACAGGGACACCCAAAAAACCCATCCCAGGGGACAAGGACACGCAGGAACCCCATCCCAAAGGACAGGGACACCTGGGACCCCCATCCCAAAAGACAGGGACACCTGGGACCCCCATCCCAAGGGGACAGGGACACCTGGGACCCCCTCCCAAGGAGCACAGGGACACCTGGGACCCCCATCCCAAAGGACAGGAACACCTGGGACCCCCTTCCCAGGAGGACAGGGACCTTTGTGACCCCCTCCCCAGGTGTCCCTGTGTCCCCTGTCAGGACCTGGGTGGAAGGAGGTGACCACAGGGACCTTTGTGACCCACCCTGGCTGTCCCAGGGACCTTTGTGACCCCCTCCCCAGGTGTCCCCGTGTCCCCTATCAGGACCTGGGTGGAACAAGATGACCCCAGGGACCTCTGTGACCCCTCCCAGGTGTCCCTGTGTCCCTTATCAGGACCTGGGTGGAACGAGGTGACCCCAGGGACCTTTGTGACCCCAGCCCCGCCCGGGTGTCCCCATGTCCCTTATCAGGACCTGGGTGGCCGCAGCCTGCAGGAACGAGGTGACCCCAGGGACCTTTGTGACCCTCCCCGGGTGTCCCCATGTCCTCTATCAGGACCTGGGTGGAAGGAGGTGACCCCAGGGACCTTTGTGACCCCGCCCAGGTGTCCCCATGTCCCCTGCCAGGACCTGGGTGGCCGCAGCCTGCAGGAACGAGGTGACCCCAGCCCCCCCAGTGTCCCCATGTCCCCTGCCAGGACCTGGGTGGCCGCAGCCTGCAGGAACAAGGTGACCCCAGGGACCTCTGTGACCCCGCCCAGGTGTCCCCATGTCCCCTGCCAGGACCTGGGTGGCCGCAGCCTGCAGGAACGAGGTGACCACGGCGTCCACGTTGCGCTCGGGGCCGTCCCCGTCCACCACGGGGGGGTCGGTGCAGAGCTGGTCCCAGCACAGCCCCGCGGGGGGGTTGTACACGTTGGGCAGGATCCCTGGGGACAGCGGTGTCACCGGGGCTGGGGACAGGGCTGGGGACAGGGCTGGGACAGGGGACAGGGACAGGAGGGGGTTGTACACGTTGGGCAGGATCCCTGGGGACAGCGGTGTCACCGGGGCTGGGGACAGGGCTGGGACAGGGGACAGGGACAGGGGACGGGGCTGGGGACAGGGGACAGGGACAGGGGACAGGGCCAGGGGACAGGGCTGGGGACAGGGCTGGGACAGGGGACAGGGGACAGGGACAGGAGGGGGTTGTACACGTTGGGCAGGATCCCTGGGGACAGCGGTGTCACCGGGGCTGGGGACAGGGGACGGGGCTGGGGACAGGGCTGGGGACAGGAGGGTGGGTGTACACGTTGGGCAGGATTCATGGGGACAGAAGTGTCACCAGGGCTGGGGACAGGGCTGGGGACAGGGGACACAGCTGGGACAGGGCTGGGACAGGGGACAGGGCTGGGACAGGGGACAGGGCCAGGGGACAGGGCTGGGGACAGGGCTGGGGACAGGGCTGGGGACAGGGCTGGGACAGGGGACAGGGCTTGGGACATGGGACAGGGCCAGGGGACAGGGCTGGGGACAGGAGGGAGGGTCCCGGGGGCAGTTTGAGGGTCCCGGGGGCTGTTTGGGGTCCCAGGGGCAGTCTGGGGGTCACTGTCAGGGGGTCCCATGGGCAGTTTGGGGGTCCTGGGGCAGTCTGGGGGTCCCGGGGGCAGTTTGGATGTCCCAGGGGCAGTTTGGGGTCCCAGGGGCAGTTTGGGGGTCACTGTCAGGGGGTCCCGGGGGCAGTTTGGGGGTCCCAGGGCCCATGTGGGGGTCCCGGGGGGGGTCACCAGTAAAGATGTCAGCCCGGGGGGGCTCCAGGCTGTCGCTGCCCCTCCAGATCAGCTCCAGCTCCCGGCGCTGCTGCCGAGCCCACTTGTCCTGGTGATCCACACGGCCCAGGAACAGCCCGTCGTACCCCATCTGGGGGGAATGGGGTCATGGGGGTCCCCAAAACCCCATCTGGGGGCACTGGGGTCATGGGGGTCCCCAAAACCCCATCTGGGGGCACTGGGGTCATGGGGGTCCCCAAAACCCCATCACAGCCCATCGTACCCCATCTGGGGGGAATGGGGTCATGGGGGTCCCCAAATCCCCATCTGGGGGCACTGGGGTCATGGGGGTCCCCAAAACCCCATCTGGGGGGCACTGGGGTCCCCAAATCCCCATCTGGGGGACACAGGGGTCATGGGGGTCCCCAAATCCCCATCATAGCCCATCTGGGGGGAAATGGGGTCATGGGGGTCCCCAAATGCCCATCTAGGGGGACACAGGGGTTATGGGGGTCCCCAAAACCCCATCACAGCCCATCATAGCCCATCTGGGGGGCACAGGGGGCACTGGGGTTATGGGGGTCCCCAAGGCTGGGGGGGCTGAGGGATCCTGAGGGTGATTTGGGGATCCCGGGGCTGATTTGGGGTTGTCGGGGAAGCTTTGGGGATGCCCGGGAAGGTTTGGGGGTGCAGGGGAAGCTTTGGGGATGCCCGGGAAGGTTTGGGGGTGCCCAGGTGGGGGTCCCGGGGTGCCCAGGAAGGTTTGGGAAGCTCGGGGGAGGTTTGGGGTTGCCGGGGAAGGTTCGGGGGTGCAGGGGAAGCTCGGGGGGTGCAGGGGTTGGTTTGGGGGTGCAGGGGAAGCTCTGGGGAGGTTTGGGGGTGCCGGGGAAGCTCTGGGGAGGTTTGGGGATGCCGGGGAAGGTTTGGGGATACCCGGGAAGGTTTGGGGATGCAGGGGAAGGTTTGGGGATGCCAGGGAAGCTCGGGGAAGGTTTGGGGATACCCGGGAAGGTTTGGGGATGCAGGGGAAGGTTTGGGGATACCCGGGAAGGTTTGGGGGTGCCCAGGAAGCTCGGGGGAGGTTTGGGGATGCCTGGGAAGGTTTGGGGATACCCGGGGAGGTTTGGGGATACCCGGGGAGGTTCGGGGGTACCCGGGGAGGTTTGGGGGTGCCGGGGAAGCTCGGGGGAGGTTTGGGGGTGCAGGGGAAGGTTTGGGGATACCCGGGAAGGTTTGGGGGTACCCGAGAAGGTTTGGGGATGCCCGGGAAGGTTTGGGGGTGCCCGGGGAGGTTTGGGGATACCCGGGGAGGTTCGGGGGTGCCCCACCTGCGCGAAGGTGGCCGCCAGCTCCCGGGCGTGGCCGAAGGGGTCGATCTGCCAGGCCACGCGGGGGGAGCCGCAGGGCCCAAAGAGGCGGCGCAGGAAGCGCCGGCCCAGGCTCAGCTGCTCCAGGGCCCCCCGGTAGTGAGCGGCAGCCTCGTCACTCATGCACCAGCCCCCCCCGACCAGCTCCAGCCTCCCTGCGGGCACAGAACCCCAAAAGCCACTCAGGAGGGGACCCTGAGCCCTAAAATCCCCTCAGAAGGGGACCCTGAGCCCCAAAATCCACTCAGGAAGGGAGCCTGAAACTCCAAAATCCACTCAGGAGGGGACCCTGAGCCGCAAAAGCCCCCTCAGAGGGGATCCTGAAAACCTAAAATCCAGTCAGAGGGGACCCTGAGCCCCAAAAGCCACTCAGAGGACACAGCGCCCCAAAATCCCAGTGCCCCCAATGTCCCTCCCAGTACCCCTAATTTCCTTCCCAGTCCCTCCCAGTGCCCCCAATGTCCCTCCCAGTACCCCTAATTTCCTTCCCAGTCCCTCCCAGTGCCCCCAATGCCCCTCCCAGTGTCCCCAGTTCTCCTCCCAGTGCCCCTAATGCCCCTCCCAGTCCCTCCCAGTGCCCCCAATGTCCCTCCCAAACCCTCCCAGTGTCCCCAGTTTCCCTCCCAGTACCCCCAATATCCCTCCCAGTCCCTCCCAGTGCCCCCAGTTCCCCTCCCATTCCCTCCCATTCCCTCCCAGTCCCTCCCAGTACCCCCAATGTCCCTCCTATTCCCTCCCATTGCCCCAATGTCCCTCCCAGTCCCTCCCAGTGTCTCCAGTTCCCCTCCCAGTCCCTCCCAGTGCCCCTAATTTCCTTCCCAGTCCCTCCCAGTGTCCCCAGTATCCGTCCCATTCCCTCCCAGTCCCTCCCAGTGCCCCCAATGTCCTTCCCAGTGCCCCCAATGTCCCTCCCAGCCCCTCCCAGTCCCTCCCAGCCCCTCCCAGTCCCTCCCAGCCCCCCGTACCCTGCTGCACCAGCTCCCTGACCAGCCTGCGGGTGGCCGGGTCCTGCTGCTGCCACCAGCGCGCCAGGAACGCCACCTCAGCATAGACAAAGCGGCGGGAGGGGACAGCGGCCAGGTGGGCGACCACCGAGTCCAGGATGTACTGAACGCCTGCATGCTGGTCCTTGTTCCTCACTGGGGACAGGGGGACACGGGGTCACCCCAAAACCGGGCTGGGGTCACCCCAAAACCCCACTGGGGACACCTCAAAACCCGACTGGGGACACCTCAAAACCGGGCTGGGGACACCTCAAAACCGGGCTGGGGACACCCCCAAACTGGGCTGGGGACGCCTCAAAACCCCAGGGATGGGGGCACTGGGTGACCCAAAAACCCCAGGGTGAAGGCACCAGGTCACCCCAAAACTCCGGGCTGGGGACACAGGGACAGCTTGGGGGCACTGGGTGACCCCAAAACCCCTGGGCTGGGGACATGGGGATACCGGGTCACCCCAAAATCCCGGAGCAGGGCTGGGGACGTGGGGACAGCTTGGGGACAGGGGCCATGCCCGGGGTGGTCCCTGGAGGGTGCTGGCCCCAGAAGGGACACGCACAAAGTGCCACGTGGCAAACCCAAGGTGACAAAGGGTAACTCAGTGTCCCCCTGCCACGTCACCCCCTCAGGTGTCACCACCCCCACCCGCACAGCAGCCCTGGGGACCTCCCGCTCCCTCCCGGTGTCCCCGGTGTCCCCACGCACCCCCATAGTAATATTGATCCACCGTCTTGAGCCAGCCCACGTCGTCGTGCGAGTGCGGCACCAGGTGCACGTTCAGCATGTCCGGCCGGGTCGGGGGGCACGACTGGGGGGGTTCGGGGGGGCTCGGACCGGGCCGGGCCCGCAGCACCCCCCGGAACCACCCGGGATCCCCCCCGGCGTGGCCGTTGAGCTCCGGAAGCGGTTGCACAACCAATGCTCCCAGTTCCCGTTTCCTCAGCCGTCCCCAGGCCGTCCCAGCGCTCCCAGTTCGCCCAGTTCCCGTTCCCCTCAGACCGCCCCGGTTCCCCCCTCAGCGCTTCCCGGTGTCCCCAGCCTATGGCAGCGCCCGTTATCCAGCCCCCACCGCCTGGCCCATGTCCCCAAGCAGTCCCGGTGCCCCCAGCCTGGGTGTCCCGGGTGTCCCGGTCCCACCTGGTACCCGCAGCCCGCGGCCGCCCCGCTCAGGAGCAGCAGCAGCGGCAGCGCCGCCACCCCGGGCACCGCCATGACACCCGCGCTCACGTGACCGCGCCCTCACATGACACGAGGGATCGCCCCGCCCCTCAGTGTGCGGCAGCCAATGGGTGGCTGGGAAGAGGGGCTGTGGTCACTCCCCGCGTTCTGATTCGCTGATGCGGCTCTAAGGGGCGGAGCGTAAGGAGGGCAGGACGGGGCCGACAACATACGGGAGCCAATGAGGAGGAGGAGAAGGTGTGATTGACAGCGCGCTGGGAGGGCGTTTGCAACGGCGGGAAACGACCAGTGGCCAATGAACAGCGGCGGCTCCCGAGGCCCCGCCCACGACGAGTCCCCCTCAGAGCCCCCCTCAGAGCTCTTAAATCCTCTCAGACCCTCCGAGTCCCCTCAGAACCCTCTTAAAGCCCTCTCACAGCCCCCTCAAACCCTCTGAGCCCTCTCGGAGTTCCTGAATCTCCTCATAGCCTGCTCAGAGCCCCATAAGAGTTCCCCCAGAGTCCCTTCAGACCTCCCGAATCCCCTCACAGCCCCCTCAGACTCTCAGAGCCCCCTCAGAGTCCCCTAAGACCCTCAGAGAGCCTCAGACCTCCCAAATCCCCTTAGAGTCCCCTCAGAGCTTCTCAGAACCCCCTCAGAGACCCTTAGGACCCTCAGAACTCCCTCAGAGCCTCCTCAGAGCCCTTCGGTCAACCCAAGTCCTCTCAGAGTCCGCTGAAAGCCCCTCGAATACTCCAAGGCCCCTCAGAGTCCTCTCAGAGCCCCTCAAACCCTCCAGGACTCCCCCTCCCCATTCCCCCTCTCCCGGGGGTCTCCCCCGTGCCCTGTTCAGGTACAAACAAACCACAGCAGTGCCAGGACCCCCCCATTTTATTGCCCCCCATGGGGACCCCCCGACCCCGTCACCACGGCGGGGACATGGGCTGGGGGTTCTGCAGGTACGACATGACCACGGCCGAGATGGAGAGCCTGCGAGGGGCACACACAGGTGTCAGAGACCCCCAAAACCAGCCCGGGACTGCCACCCAGGGACCCCCAGCCCGGCACTCACATGAAGCTGCTCATCATCTGCTTGGTGTCCTCGGAGCTGCGCGAGTTGGCAAAGCTGATGAAGGAGCAGTAAACGGCGATCCAGGCGCACCACTTGAGCTGGGGAGTGCCGGGAAAAACCCATGAGACCCCCGGGAAAAACCCAGGAGACCCCCGGGAAAAACCCATGAGACCCCCGGGAAAAACCCAGGAGACCCCCAGGAAAAACCCATGAGACCCCCGAGGGAGCAGCAGGGATGGGGCCTGAGACCCCCGGAGAGCCCAGAGACCCCCGGGATGGGGCCTGAGACCCCGGGATGGGCAGGAGAGGCCAGAGACCCCCGGGATGGGGCCTGAGACCCCCGGGATGGGCAGGAGAGCCCAGAGACCTCCGGGGATGGGGCCTGAGACCCGAGGACCCCGCGGGGATGGGGCCTGAGACCCCCGAGGGCCCGGCGGGGATGGGGCCTGAGACCCCCGGGGATGGCCCCGAGCCCCTCAGGGGCTCTCTCTGATCGTCTCGCCCCCAAATTCCCCTCAGAACAGCGCCCGGGGCCCGTTCCGGTGACGATCCCGGTGCCCATCCCGGTGCCCATCCCGGTGCCGATCCCCGTCCCGATCCCGGTTCCCAGCCCGGTGTCCCCGGTGCCGCACCTTGAGCATGAGCCCGCACATGCTGAACACCATCCCCAGCAGGTTCATGTAGTCGGGGGTCGGGTCTTCCAGCGCCGGGTTGGTTTCGGTGGCCGGGGGTTTGTACCTGGCGGAAAACGGGGGCTCCGTCAGGCGGGCCGGGGCACCGGGACCCCGGGGATCCCTCCCCGGTTCCGTCGGTCCCTCCTCTGCCGGTGCCGCCGGTCCCACCTGGCCACTTTGCCGGGTCTCCGCGGGTCCGCCATGGCCCCGCCGCCGCCGCTGCCGCCGCCTCTTCCGCCGCCCCCGCCGGAAGGAGCCCGGCCCCCGGTGGCGGCCCCGGTTCCGCCCCCGGTGCCGGCTCCGGTCCCGCCATGGCGTTCCCGAGGCCGCGGCCCGCCCGGCCCGAGCTGCCCCGGCAGCGGGTGCAGAGCCTGCAGTGCGGGCAGGGAGCGGTGCGGGCCGCCCGCTTCAACGGTGAGACCGGGGGGGAAACGGGGCGGGGGAAGAGAGCAGGAGCCGGGGATGGAGATTGGGGAGCGGGCGGGGAGTGCCGGTATGGGGATCCCGGGATCACCCGGTGTCCGGGGCAGGGAGTTCTGGGGATCACCCGGTGTCCAGTGTGGGGGTCCCGGTGCTCACGGCCGTTCCCCCGGCAGCGGACGGCAATTACTGCCTGACGTGCGGCAGCGACAAAACGCTGAAGCTCTGGAACCCGCACAAGGGCACAGCCCTGCGCACCTACCAGGGCCACGGCTACGAGGTGCTGGACGCGGCGGGGTAAGGAGGGGCTTCGGGGACCCCTCCCCACCTCGGGGAACCCCCCCAGCCGCTCTCACGGGACGGGACCCCCCCCCGCAGATCCTTCGACAACAGCCAGATCTGCTCCGGCGGCGCCGACAAAGCCGTGGCGCTCTGGGACGTGAGCACGGGGCAGGTGGTCCGCAAGTACCGGGGACACGCCGGGGTGAGGAGGGGTCTGGGGGTGGGATTTGGGGAGGGGGATTTGGGATCCTGCGTGCGGATCGAGGTCCTGATTTCCCTGTTTCTCTCACAGAAGGTTAACTGCGTCCAGTTCAACGAGGAAGCCACAGTCATTGTGTCCGGTGAGGGAGTGGTTTGGGGGGCACCCTGCACACCTCTGCACCCCATTTTCCCACCCTGAACCCCCTTTTTTTCCCCCTGAACCCCCTTTTTCCCCCAGGCTCCATTGACTCCACTGTGCGCTGCTGGGACTGCCGCTCCCGGCGCCCCGACCCCATCCAGGTGCTGGACGAGGCCAAGGACGGCATCTCCAGCGTGAAGCTCTCGGCCCACGAGATCCTGACGGGGTGAGGAACGAGCCCCCCACCACCGGGGCACCCCCAGAATTGGGGGGGGGACCCCCTAAACCTCCCCCGTGGCCTCCCCACAGCTCCGTGGACGGGCGGGTCCGGCGCTACGACCTCCGCACGGGGCAGCTCTGCTCCGACTACATCGGCAGTGAGTGGGGCTGGGGTGGGCTCCCAAAGCTTGGGGGGGGCTCCCAAAGCTTGGAGGGGCTCGGAGGGACCCCCCCAAACCCCCCGTGTGCCCCCCAGGCCCCATCACCAGCGTGTGCTTCAGCAAGGACGGGCAGTGCGTGCTGGCCGCCAGCCTGGACTCCACGCTGAGGCTGCTGGACAAGGACACCGGGGAGCTGCTGGGCGAGTATGGGACCCCCCCAAAGAGTCCCTGAGCCCCCCAGGGGCTTTGAGAGACCCCAGGGAGCTTTGGGGGACCCCCGTGTGAGCCCCCATCCCCTGCCCAGGTACAAGGGGCACCGCAGCACCACGTACAGGCTGGACTGCGTCCTCAATGAGCTGGACACGCACGTGGGCTGTGCCTCCGAGGACGGCCACGTCTACTTCTGGGACCTGCTGGAGGTGAGGGAGGGTCCCCGGGGAGGGTATGGGGACACTCCTGAGCCCCCCTGACCCCTCTGGTGTCCC
This sequence comes from Agelaius phoeniceus, assembly GCF_051311805.1. Taxonomy (NCBI): domain Eukaryota; kingdom Metazoa; phylum Chordata; class Aves; order Passeriformes; family Icteridae; genus Agelaius; species Agelaius phoeniceus. The sequence continues at coordinate 375,122 of NC_135296.1, forward strand.
CTCAGGGTTCTCTGGCGCTCAGCCTGCCCGTGGGCCAGGGCGTGGTGCAGTCCTTGGCCTTCCACCCCAGCCTGCCCTGCCTGCTGGTGGCCACCCAGGGCCAGGTGACGCTGTGGCGCGAGGACACCTTCCAGCCCGAGGGGGACCCCGACACCTGAGGGGGTCTGGGGGGTCCCCAACACCTGACAGGGCCCGGGGGGACCCCGGTGACACAAGGAATAAACCCCCATGGAGACCCTGCCGTGCTTTATTGGGAGCTCGAATAAATAAACACAGGCATGGAGGGGAGGGGGACAGAGGGACACACGGACAGGGGGTGCAGGTGTGCGGGGGAGCCCCCCCTGTCCCCCCCAGGGGGACTCACCCCACTGTCCCCCACCTTCCTGAGGGGGTCAGGGGGGCTCTGCATACCCAAGGCTGAGCTTGGGGGGGTCCCCAGGCCTCGGGGGTCCCTCCTGGGGGTCCCTCAAGCCTCGGAGATCCCTCTGGGGGTCCCTCACACCTCGGGGGTCCCCGCAGGCGCCCCGAAGGCGTCAGCGCTCCGGGCAAACGTCTCGGCCACGAGCAGCGGGAACACGAGCGAGGCGTCGGCGTAAACCTGGCCCAGAGCAGCGGGGTCAGAGGGGAAAACCCCGACCTTGGGGCTCCCCAAATCCCCCTCCCGAGCCCCCCAGGACCCCCCCACCTTAACGGGGGTGGCGTCCACGCGGATCTTGCCCCAGGACACGGCCTCGTCCGGCCGCGCGCCCGAGTCGGAGCCGTCGAACTCCTGCGCCGTGTTGACGTAGACGGAGAAATCAGCGCCGTTCCTCTGCCCGGGGCACACAGCCGGGGTGAGCCCCCAGCCCCTCCTCACCTCGGGGGGCTCCCCAAGCCCCCTCCCCAGCGCGGGGGACCCCCTCACCATGAGGTTGGCGTTGGCGATGTGGTGCTTGACCAGGCCCCCGCCCAGGATGATCATGCCGGTCTTGTGGGCGAAGATGGCCTGGGTGTTGATGAGGCGCAGGTCTGCGGGCACAAGGGGGGTCAGGGCACCCCAAATCCTGGGGGGACACCCCGGGGGGATGGACACTGACCCTCCACGATGTCCAGCACCAGCCCCGGGCGTTTGTAGGAGTGGAAGAAGATCATGTCCCCAAGGGAGCCGTCGGTGAGCGCGGGGCTCAGCACCGGGATGTTGTTCTGCAGGGAGGGGAGGGGAGGGGGGGACACGGTGACAAACGGTGACAGCCACGGTGAGACCCCCCCCCAGCAGTGCCCCCAGTACCTTCTGGGCCCAGTAACAGATGGACTCGGGGTTGTTGATCTCCTTGCCCAGCCGGGCGATCATCCGGGATGGCGTCCACCGCACGCCCTGGGGGGACCCGGCTCAGGAGGGGCCTCAGGGACCCCCAAATCCCCACCCTGAGCGTCCAGAGACCCCCAAATCCCCACCCTGAGTGTCCAGGGACCCCCAAATCCCCACCCTAAATGTCCAGGGACCCCCGAAGGGCCCCTCCCAGCACTGTGGGGTCCCACGTTGGGGTCTCCCCACCCTCACCTGCGTGTCCTGCTCGTCCACCATCGTGTCCAGGATGGGCATCAGCCAATCCTCGAATTTGCAATAGTTATCGTTGGGCACCAGCAGGTTCCCGATCCTGAGGGACAACAAAGTGACCCCAAAGTGACCCTGAGGTGTCCCCAGGGTGTCCCCAAGCCCCCCAGTCCCCCAACCCCGGACCTGTTGATGCCGTTCTCCCGCAGGTCCCGGCCCCGCAGGTGGAAGTCCCCGATGTAGGTGGGGGCCAGGCACTTGATCAGGTCCTCCTCGACCCCCCCGGCCGTGGTCACCAGCACGTCCACCTGTCCAAGGGGGGGTCAGCACCTCAGGGACCCCCCAGCTGTGACCCCCTGACCCCCCAGAACCTCACAGGGACCCTGGGGACACCCCAAGGAACAGCAGGACAGCATCACTGCTCGATGTCCCCACACCATTGTCGCTGTCCCCACCCATCCCTGTGCCATTCTCAGGTGTCCCCACGCTGTCCCCCTGTCCCCCGGCTGTCACCATGCCGTTCTGCACGAGGTATCGGATGCTCTCCCTGACACCGGAGCTGACGAGGTTGGAGGTGAAGCCCAGGAAGATGGTGCAGCCCGAGGGCGCCCGCGGCCCGGCCATGGCCGCTCGCTCCCGCTGCTCCGCGCTCAGCGGCTCCAGCTTGGCCGCGATCTGCGAGGAAGCGACACCGAGGGGGTCACACCGGGCCGGGACCCTTCCTCACCCTCCCGGTGTGAGCCCAACCCCGCCCCACACCGGGGCCGCACCATCCGCTCGATCTCCGCCACGGCCTGCGCGAAGCTCGTGGCCTGGAAGCCGGTGGTGCGGAAGGAGCGGAGCAGCGCCGCGTGGTCCGCGCCGCCCGAGAAGTCGTAACCGCGCACCGGGAGGGCCTCGGCCGGGAGGGCCCCGCTGGGCCGCAGCACGGCCCGGAGCGCCTCTCCCGGCGCCTCTCCCGGCGCCGCCATGGCTCGGCCGGGCCGCTCAGGGCGCCGCCATCTTGGGCCACGCCCCTTGCGCCGTACGGCTGCGCGCTCCTCCCGCCTGTTCCGTACGGCTGCGCGCCGCCATCTTGCTCCGCCCTCCCGCCCGCCTATTCCGTACGCCTGCGCGCCGCCATCTTGGCGGGACGGCGGCCGTGGAGGGACAAGAAACCCCAGGACGCGAAAACGAGCCGTTACACCGAGGGAGCCCCGAAACGGCCGCAGCGCCCTAAAACCACCAAATTCGCTCCAAACCCGCCCAAATTCGCCCCAAACCCGCAGGGGGGACACAAGCTCCTCTCCAGTCCAATCCTTTAATACCCACGAACAGGCGGCAGCTTCCAGCCCCACCCAGGTCCCGGATTCGGGCCCGGCCCGCCCGGAGTGGGGGTGCAGGGGGGACCCCGCGGGGCGCGGTCGGAGCCCCCCCCGACCCCCCCTTGCCGGTGTCAGGTCCGGAGCCTCCACACCTCGACCGAGAGTCCCCCCCGAGGCCGCGGCCACCACGTCTCCATCCACGCTGATCTGGGGGAGGCAGAGGAGCTCCAGTGGGGGCTGGGGGGGCACCCCGGGGGAGCTGCGTGTGCACACGCGTGTGCAAGGGCTGGGGACGGCTCCTCACCCCGTTGAGGACATCGTCGTGAGTCCAGGAGCAGATGGTGCGGGGCGGATCCGTGGGCACGTGGATCTGCAGGAGAGGCAGAGCTGGGGGTCAGCAGGAAGTCCCCAGGGACCCCCCCCCAGAGCCCCCCCCCCCAGCCCGGCCCCGCGGGACCCCCACCCGCAGCGTCCTGTCCGTGGATGTGGTGTAGAGCGAGCCCAGCGAGTGCCAGAGCCCCGTGATCTGCAGCCGGTGCCCCACGTCGAAATACTGCAGGCAAGGGGAATGGACAGAAACCCCCAGGTGAGCCCCGGAGGAGGGGTCCTGCCCCTCGGGACCCCCCCAGAACCCCCCAGAATCCCTACCCGGGCGGGCTGGAAGCTGCCGCTGCCACTGCCGAACAGATAAACCCGGCCCTGGTTGTCACCAGCCCAGAGCTGCGAGCCCCGGTAGGACATGGACAGCAGGTAATTGTCCAGCTGAGGAGGAGGAGGAGGAAGATGAAGACACAGGCCTGGATGTCACCTCAAAGGGGACAGGGACGCTCTGAGTGGGGGGATTGGGGCGCAGCCCCCACCTGCAGGCGCTGGCGCACGGAGCCGGCGCGGCGATCGAACACCACGAGCGTCCGGTCCTCGCTGCCCGACACGATCAGCCGCTCGTCAGCCGCCAGCGACAGCACCCGCGCTGGCGTGGGGCTTGTAACTGCTCACCTGGGCCTGCCCGGCTGGGGAGGGGGCGTGGGAGGGGTCAGGGGGACCCCCCAGACCCCCCGACCCTGCCCAAACCCACCGCAGGTACCTCGCGGGTCGTACACGGTCACCGTCTTGTCGTAGGTGCCGGTGACGAGGACGTCGGGGCGGTACGAGAGGCACAGCACGGCTGCCTTCTCCCTGGGGGAGGGGAGGGGGTCAGGGGGGGCTCAGGTGGGTTTAGGGGACCCCCCAGCGCCCCCCCCGGGCCGTACCGGATCTCCCCGAACTGCTGCCCCTCGGCCGCCAGGTCCCAGAGCTTCACGGTGCTGTCCCAGGAGCCGGAGCAGACCCGGGCGTCCCTCGCAGCCAAGCACCACACCCAGCCCTGGGGAGGGGGACACACAGAGGGGCTGCCAGACCCTGAACCCCCCCCTCAAGGGGGTTATTTGGGGGGTGGGGGTCGGCTCCATGCCCACCTTGTGGGTTCCGCTGCGCCCCGAGCCCAGAGCTTTGACCAGAACCTTCCCGGGGGGGCCCCGGCCCAGCTCCCGCAGGTCCCACAGGTTCACGTTGCGGTCGCGCCCCCCCGAGACGCACAGGGAGCCCCCCTGAAATGGGGAGGGGGCACGGATGAGCTGGGGAGACCCCCCCTAATTTTTGGGGAGTTTCCCCCCATTTTCAGCCCATTTTTGTGGCGTTTCCCCCCGCTTTTTGGCCATTCCCCCCCATTTTTGGGGGCGTTTCCCCCCGTTTTTGGAGCACTTGCCCCCCATTTTCCCCCCATTTTTGGGTGCTTTCCCCAATTTTTGGTACATTTCCACCATTTTTGTGCCATTTCCCCTCCAATTCTGGGCCGTTTCCCCCCATTTTTGGGGATGTTTTTCTCCCCCATTTTTGCACCATTTCCCTCCCCATTTTTTGGCCGTTTCCCCCCAGTTTCCCCCCCCCCCATTTTTGGGGGTCCCACCTGCAGCAGCAGCACAGAGTCCACGGAGGCAAAGTGCCCCTCGTCCAGGAGAAATGCTCCATGGGGGCCCCCCCGGCCCCCCAGCGCTCCAGGTGCTCCTCCAGGTCCTCACAGGCGGCCGCCCAATCGAAGCCATCCTCTGGGGGGGCCCCAAATTATGGGAGGGGGCCCCCAAAATCATTCGGGGGGGTCTCAGACCCCATCCCAGGGAGCCCCCATAGGGGTGTGTTCAAGCCAAGCTGGGGTTTGGGGGGGTCTGGGGGTCCCCAAAGTGCTGGGGGAGCCCTCAGGGGTCTCAAAACACGGGCGGGACCCCAAAACCACGGGGAGGAGACCCAAAATCAAGGTGGGGACCCCTAAACTACGCGTGGGCCCCCAAACCGGGGGGGGTTTCAGCTTCAGAGCGGGGTGGGGGGCACGGAGGGGTCCCGGGGGGGCACGGAGGAGTCCCGGGGCGCCCCCAGACCCACCTGGCAGCACGGGCAGGGGGCGGCGGGCGCGGCGCTGGAGCCGGAGCCGCCAGAGCACCGCGTCCCGGGCCAGGTCCCGCAGGGCTCGGCAGACGCGGGGCAGCACCCGGCGCACGTCCCGGGCCCGCAGGAAGCCGCAGATCCGCAGCAGCAGCTCCGGTGGGAGCGCCAGGAGCCCCCCCGGGCCCCCCCGCGCCCGCCGCCGGCCCCGGGGGCTCCGCGGGAGCAGCGGCGGCGGCGGGCGCGGGGGGCCCGTCCATGGCTGCGGAGGGGGCGGGGGGTCAGCAGCGAGCGCTGCTCCCCGTCCCCGGTACCGGGACAGCACCGGTGCTGCCCCACCCGCACCCCTGGGATCCGCCCAAACCGGAACCGCCCGCCGCCAATCCCCGGTGGTACCGGGGGTTCCTCATCCGGCTCCTCGCGGTACCGGGAGCCGCCCCGGCACCGCCCCCGCTCGCCCCCTCCCCACCCACCTCCCCCTCCCTCGGTACCGGGTCCGGCCCCGCCGCGTCCCGGTCGCTACGGCCACGGCGGGAGCCACTTCCGGCGCGCCGCGCGAATCAGCCAATGGCGATGCAAGCGTCTCATGACGTCATCGGGCGGCGCCGGAAGTGAGCCGCGTGCGGTAATGGCGGCACCCACGGACCCTCCCGAGCCCTCCCCGGTTCTTCCCCCCCCGTCCCCCGGTAACAAACGACACGGACACAGCGCGCACGGTCCACAACGGCCTTTTCTTGGTGCCGCCCGGCGCGACACCAGCGGGTCCTGCCCTCCCCCTCCCCCGCCACACCCTCCCCTCCCCTCCCCCGATCCCCGCCCTTGGAAACGGTAAAAAAACGAACGGAAACGGGAACGGGCACGGGCACGGGCACGGGGAAATAAACCAGACACGCGGGACGCGGCACCGACTCGCTCACGACGAAGCACAACGGCTGCGGCTCGGCCCCTCCCCCACCCCCACCCGGGGCTCGCGCGGGGGAGGGGCGGGTGGGGGAGGGGACACCGGGGACACCGGGGGGACACACACGGGAACGGGCCCCTCCCCCACCCTCTTTGGCCCCTCCAGCCCCGATTGTTTCGCCCCCTCCCCTCCCCCAGCGCGGTTCGGGGGGAGCCCCCACCCCCTCCCCGCCCCTCCCCCCAAAATTCCTTTGGGGGTCAAAGGTCAAACTCCTCTTGGGGACCCCTCCCCCCTCCCGGTACCGGGACCCCCCCCCCCGGGGGCACCGCGGGGCCGCTCTGGGTCCGTCCGGTGAGCTCCAACCTGGGGAGGAAGGGAAACACAATTAGGGATTTTTGGGGGATTTTTGGGAGGGGGGGTTGAGGTTTTTGGGGTTTTTAGGGTTTAATGGGGTTTTTTTGGGGGGGGGGGGTTGGCGGGTTTTTTTTGCCATTTTTGGGGTTTTTTGGGTTCTCCCACCCTCACCTGTCCCAGGTGTGTCACACCTGTCACAGCCCATAGAACACCCCTCACCTGTCCCAGTGTCCCCATACCTGTCCCAGGTGTCCCATACCTGTCCCAGCTGTGTCCCAGGTGTGTCCCAGTGTCCCATACCTGTCCCTCACCTGTCCCAGGTGTGTCACACCTGTCACAGCCCGTAGAACGCCCCTGTCCCAGGTGTCCCATACCTGTCCCAGCTGTGTCCCAGGTGTGTCCCAGTGTCCCATACCTGTCCCTCACCTGTCCCAGGTGTGTCACACCTGTCACAGCCCGTAGAACGCCCCTATCCCAGCTGTGTCCCAGCTGTGTCCCAGTGTCCCTCACCTGTCCCAGGTGTCCCACACCTGTCACAGCCCGTAGAACGCCCCTCCCCTGTCCCAGCTGTGTCCCAGGTGTCCCATACCTGTCCCTCACCTGTCCCAGGTGTGTCACACCTGTCACAGCCCGTAGAACGCCCCTGTCCCAGGTGTGTCCCAGTGTCCCATACCTGTCCCAGGTGTGTCCCAGTGTCCCATACCTGTCCCAGCTGTGTCCCAGCTGTGTCCAGGTGTCCCATACCTGTCCCTCACCTGTCCCAGGTGTGTCACACCTGTCACAGCCCGTAGAACGCCCCTGTCCCAGGTGTGTCCCAGGTGTGTCCCAGTGTCCCATACCTGTCCCAGGTGTGTCCCAGGTGTGTCACACCTGTCACAGCCCGTAGAACACCCCTCCCCTGTCCCAGGTGTCCCATACCTGTCCCAGCTGTGTCCCCTAACCCTAACCCTAACCCTAACCCTAACCCTAACCCTAACCCTAACCCTAACCCTAACCCTAACCCTAATCCCAGTGTCCCATACCTGTCCCTCACCTGTCCCAGGTGTGTCACACCTGTCACAGCCCGTAGAACGCCGCCAGCCGCTCCTTGAGCAGGGGCGGGAACTGCTCCGAGAAATGGGCCCAGTTCCCCTCCCCCACCTGCGCCTTGAACCCGTGCAGGATCTGCGGGGGGGGAGGGGCAACGGTCAGGGGGAGGGGCAGGGAGGCCCCGCCCCAAAGCAACATTTGAAAAAATGATAATAAATAAAATAGAAATAAATATAAATTATATATTATATATAAATAATATATGTTATATATATATATATTATACATAAGTCATATATATAATATATTATATATATTATATATATTATATTATATATATTATATATTATATATAAATCACATATATTATATATAAATATTATATATAAATATATAAATATAAATATATAAAAATAAATTATAATAATCTAATAAATATATATAATAACTAATAGATATGTAAATATGCAATAAATAAAAATTACATAACTCTAAACTATATATTACTTATAACTTATATATTATAAATAAATCAAATATATAAATATCTTTATATTTTTATAAAAATATATGTAAATAACAAAAATAAATATATAAAATAAATTGTAGTAATTTAATAAATATATCAAATACTAAATATCATAAATAAATAATAAAAATAGAAATAAATATAAATGATATATTATGGAAATGGCATATTATATATAAATATAAATATATAACTGTATTTACATGAATGTATAAATAATTATAAATATATAAATAAATTAGAATAAAATGAATATATAATATAATAAATAAAGTAATAAATAATATATATAGAAATAAATAATTTAAATTAAAGGCATTAAATATAAATAAAAAATAAATTTAAAATAAATGAAAAATAAATAAAATATATAAATAAAATAGAAATAAAATAGAAATAAAACAGAAATAAAATACAAATAAAATATTAATAAAATACAAATAAAACATTAATAAAATAGAAATCAAAGGGGGGTCCCAGACCTTGTAGAACATTTCCCGCAGGTCGTCCTTGGGGCTCACCCAGGGAGGCGACGGCGTCGCAGAAGAAAATGAAATCCTGAGGGGAAAATGGGATAAAAAACGGGGAAAATGGAACCAAAATGGGGGGGGAAAAACAGCCCAAAAATGGGGTGGGGAAAACAGCCCAAAAATGGGGTGGGAATGGCCCAAAAATGGGGGGGAAACAGCCCAAAAATGGGGTGGGAAAACAGCCCAAAAATGAGGCGGGAATGGCCCAAAAATGGGGGGGGAAACAGCCCAAAAATGGGGTGGGAACGGCCCAAAAATGAGGCGGGAATGGCCCAAAAATGGGGCTGGAATGGCCCAAAAATGGGGGGGGGGGGGGGGGGCATCAGGGGCACCCAAGGTGACCCCAAATCCAGCTCCAAAACACCCCCTGAACCCCCCCCCCAAAATTTTGGGCCCCTCCTTGATGTCAGGTCCCCCTCCCCAATTTTGGACCCCTCCCAATTTTTGACCCCTGCCCCATTTCTGGGACCCCCCACCCATTTCCGGGCTCCCCGATTTTGACGCCTCCCCCCAAATTTTGGGTTGGGGACCCCCTTGGATTTTGGGAACCCCCCCAGGGTTTCAGGTCCCCCTCCCCAATTTTGGACCCCTCCCAATTTTTGACCCCTGCCCCATTTTTGGGACCCCCACCCATTTCCGGGCTCCCCGATTTTGACCACCCACCCCTCAAATTTCGGGACCCCCTTGGATTTTGGGGACCCCCTTGGATTTTGGGGACCCCCCCAGGGTTTCAGGTCCCCCTCCCCAATTTTGGACCCCTCCCAATTTTGGACCCCTGCCCCATTTCTGGGACCCCCACCCATTTCCGGGCTCCCCGATTTTGACGCCTCCCCCCAAATTTCGGGACCCCCTTGGATTTTGGGGACCCCCTTGGATTTTTGGGGAGCCCCCCCCAGGGTTTTAGGGACCCTCCCCCAAATTTGGACCCCCCCAATTTTGGATCCCTACCCCTCCCAATTGTGGACCCCTGCCCCATTTCTGGGACCCCCACCCATTTCCGGGCTCCCCGATTTTGACGCCTCCCCCCAAATTTCGGGACCCCCTTGGATTTTGGGGACCCCCCCAGGGTTTTGGGGACCCCTCCCCAGTTTTGGGGCCCCCGGACCTGCACGACCCCGCCGGGGTTGACCCCGATCATGACGCAGATGCCCCGGAAGGCCGAGTCCTTCTCCTCGTTGTCGCGGATGTTCCGCAGGGACGTGCACCTGGGGTTTGGGGCGAAAAACCCA